>NW_013667602.1:204847-218115 GCF_000517525.1 Limulus polyphemus
GTGAAGGATTTTTATCTTATTGAAGGTATAATTTACATTATCAGGCATAGGTTCTTGATATCTACGTGAAGGATTTTTATCTTATTGAAGGTATAATTTACATTATCAGGCATAGGTTCGTGTTATCTGCGTGAAGAATTTTTAACTTATTGAAGGTATAATTCATATTATCAGGCATAGGTTCTTGTTATCTACGTGAAGGATTTTTATCTTATTGAAGGTATAATTTACATTATCAGGCATATGTTCTTGCTATCTGCGTGAAGGATTTTTAACATATTGAAGGTTTAATTTACATTATCAGCTTCAGGCTCTAGATGGAACAAAAAGAAGTGTCCTCAAGGCCGGAAAGATAATATTGTTATGTAATCAAACTTAGTCGTTCTTTGGCTACTGGCAAAAGATTTACTTTTAGTGACTACAAACAATTCACGGTTGCCAAGAGTAGTATAACCTAGTTATCAGAAAGGAACACTCTTGTCAACAGACGAAATTTGGATCAATACTCTTCAAGAATGTCAATATTTGTGAGTGTGTGCTGGGAATTAAAGATATATCATCACATTATGCGAAGGTTAAATAAAGCAGTAAAAAAATAACGTGATATTGTGAAACTTAAATTTCTTACTAAATAAAATTTTAATTAATAATAGTCGAATAATCACATACAAGTTTCCAGATCAGATTTTTAAATATTAATATACCTTCTTGAAAGCTTTTGTACCCTTCATATAAAATTAGTGTATGAATAGTTAAAACAATGAATACATTGTTACAACTATTCATACACTTTTTAACAATTAACGGTATAGAGTATAAACTATAATAGTGGAACGTGTTTTCATCAGAGCACATATATTTACAATACAATTTGTTTCAATACAATTTATCTGATGCCAGCGTTCATTGGTATACGTTATACAGTCTAAATTATGGTGTTAAAGCTAAACTGTGTTGAATACTTTTCTGCTTGAGCTTAGTTTAAACCAAAGATGGAAATATGCCTCAATAATCATTTAAACATCATTTGAAGTACGATTACTCTGATCTGAATTTATTTTTAATTAAAAATAACGACTCACTATAAGCAAATAAAGAATAAAAATTAATTGGGTAGCTGGAGGTAAAAAGTCGAAAACGTAAGATCAAGAGTTTAACGTTAAAAACTAGAAGGTTTTTAATGTGATCATTAAAACTAGAAGGTTATTTAATGTGGTCATTAAAACTAGAAGGTTATTTAATGTGGTCATTAAAACTGGAAGGTTATTTAATGTGGTCATTAAAACTAGAAGGTTTTTTAATGTGGTCATTAAAACTAGAAGGTTATTTAATGTGGTCATTAAAACTAGAAGGTTGTTTAACGCTAAAATTCTAAAATGAATAAAACTGTGATGAATTTTTTGGTTCTTTGTTCTAGTCATGAGAAGTTATTAGAAACATATTTTACTTCGTTCTTTGTTCTAGTCATGAGAAGTTATAAGAAACATATTTTACTTCGTTCTTTGTTCTAGTCATGAGAAGTTATAAGAAACATATTTTACTTCGTTCTTTGTTCTAGTCACGAGAAATTATAAGAAACATATTTTACTTCGTTCTTTGTTCTTGTCATGTGAAGTTATAAGAAACATATTTTACTTCGTTCTTTGTTCTAGTCATGAGAAATTATAAGAAACATCTTTTACTTGGTTCTTTGTTCTTGTCATGTGAAGTTATCAGAAACATCTTTTACTCAATAGCTGAACTAATCTTCTCTCTGATGGAAGGTGCATGTTTTCCCCTTTTTTTCTGCCTCGTTTAGTATATCAGTTCAGTGATCAATCAGTCTGTTAAAAAAATAGTTAAATAGTGGCTTATTGTCGTGACAGTGCTAAGTTCTCAATCTTTGTTTCTACTGATTAGATGTGTTAAAAAGAGGATTTTCTTTTTTTTCTACAAAAGTAGCGGTATATCTCTTTTTAAACAGAAATTGTAAGTCGTATCTTTCATAATAGAATACATCTACCGTCTATACATCTGTAATAATTTTAATCTAATTTGTGTGCAGTTCCTTTTTACATATGTACAACGAATATCCATCTATCTATTATTAAATAATATACCTTCTATATATTACACGAGTAACGTCAGAGCCTCGTAAGTACACAAATGGTAAATGAAAATAAGTCGTTGTTTTGGAAGTTAACTACTTTGAAAATGACAGAATATTTCATTACACCTCTTCTCAAAAATAAAAGTCATTGTAAAGAAACGCCTTCAAAGTTTTTGTCACGCAGATCATGAAAATTGGGTTTGATTTGAATATCGCGCAAAGACATTCGAGGGCTATCTGCGCTAGCCGTTCCTAATTTAGCAGTGATAGACTAAAGAGAAGGCAGCTATTCAACACCACCCACCGCCAACTCTTTGCCATTCTTTACTAACGAATTGTGGGATTGACTGTCACAGTACACCCTCCCTTCCTACACACACACAGCTGAAAGGGTGAGGGATTCGAACGCCGATTGCAAGTCGAGCGCCTTAACCACCAAGCCAACCCAGGCTCTAGTGTTCGAATATATTGAAAATTATACTTTTGAAATGACTTCAGATAACTTAAAGTAACAAACACGAATTAATTCACCTATTTTTTTACAAATATCTTTGTGATAATTGTCTTAAGTTTGATTAAATCAGTCAAGAAAAATTTAGGTTATCTTTCTAAGTTGAATATTAACGTCTTGTCAATTTAATTGTTGGTATAACTGTTTGTAAAATGAACTGTTACATAACTAATTCTACATTTCGACGTAAAAAAACAACGAAACTCTCGACTCCAATCTTACTATAATGGACGTAGCTTGTATGTCAGTGTCTATGTAAGTAACCAAAACTCCTGCGCTATCTATTGAATGGCACCACAAACAAAAATCCACACTTTAGTTATTCAAGATTCAGACAATTACAAAAATAACTTTAAATAAATTTTCAATAAAAGTACTCTTCTCACGACAAAAACACGTCTTTCACTAGGACTATACGTGAAGGTTTGATTATATTTTTATTGATGTAATCTTTAAATCTAGTACTCAGAAACTGGAGTTCTTAAAAAACTTATTTTGTCAATAAACGGTACCACTATTAATATATAAAAACACTGCAGTTTATATCAGTAAAATTTATGAAAATTTTGAGCTCTGTATATTAAATCATTTTGATGCAATGAGTTACGTATGACTAAAGAGCACAATCCAAACACTTTTCTCGTGCAGTACTTCCCAGAAAAAACAAACTTTTTTTAAAAAAAATTTCACTTTTTCTAAATTCTTTTCAATGAGGTATGAATACTACATTTCTGTTAATATATTTAAATTCGGTTTTCCATACAAGTTGTAAGTAATGAAATAACTGAGTTTTAGATCGATTCAACTATGTTCGGAAGGTACATTCCCTGGCTGTCAATAAGACCACATCTTTTGAATTTTCACGTGAATAACGTGATACTTTACCTTATGAGGTTTATAATGTTCAGTAGCTACCAAAGCCTGTCAGTTGGAGTCAAGATGCAACGAAAAAACGAGTCCGCGAACGTTTGAAGAAATGGTTATTGAATGTAGGATTGAAAGTACGAGTATCTGAGACATTTGTTACTTGTACCAAATCTTCTGTGGGTAATGTGTTGAAAAAATGGAACATCACTATCCTTGCATATGTGGAATATTGGCTCTACGGACCAAAAATAATCACTTTACATCTATGTGGAATGTAAAGTGATTATTTTTGGTCCGTAGAGCCAATAATCCACATAGATGTAAAGTGATTATTTTTGGTCCATAGAGCCAATATCCATGTGGATTATCGGTCTGCGGACCAAAAATAATCACTTTACATCTATGTGGATTATTGGCTCTATGGACCAAAAATAATCACTTTACATCTATGTGGATTATCGGTTCTGCGGACCAAAAATAATCACTTTACATCTATGCAAATTTGAAATGTGTTGTGAAATGAAGCTAGACATCTGGACTTCAGCATGACACATACACTCTGCACAGAAAGCTCCATGCTGTTGGATTTCACGGATGGACTATAACTTACCACATCTATGAATACAAAGTATTGACTTCCATGATACCTCGAGTGTCGAAAATGGAGGGGGGGGGTGAAGAATAATATGAAACCCATCACTTGGAGCAAAGGGTCCTGCTACTCATTCTTTACTTCGGATGTAGGACTTAACGACGCCTTGGAGAACTCTTTGGACATGACAGTGAAGAATGGTGAGAGTAGTATTTAGTTCATTAGTAATAGACAAAAAGATTCATAAATGCTTTCTCATATTATGGCTTTTCAGACCATGCTACTGTGTTTGCATTAATGAAATTCTATGGGGAAGGACTATATCTTTCTCAACATGACAGTGCACCATGCTATACCGTACTTTAAGTCCAACGGTGGTTTGAAACATGCAGCTTCCAGAACCAGCCCAGTGTTTTCTCACCTACAACCAAGTGAGATATTACTTTGTACTTCGGAACATCGCTTGTGAGACAAAACTTGAAGTATCACAACACTTGAAACTATTGAGAAAGAGGAGTGGCATTTTATTCCGTCACATGTATATCAACGATAAACAGGTGTTAAGAAGGTCAAATATTGGCTCATATTTTACCGTAAAAGGATCCTAGCGGTGAAACAAGAAACTCCATTTCAAGGCGATTAGTGCCAGTATTTTTGGTAATATAATGTATAAGTTGAGTTTGAGTGCAAGTTGTAAGTTAAATTAAGTTATAAGTTAAAAAAAACGCATATAATGTCCTGTTTAAAATTTTAGATTGATATCGATTGTGAAAGGTTCGACTTATGTGGAGCATTTATACAATTAGATTTAGATCGCTATACACTGCACTTTAAATGACCAGGTAAGGTATGAATGATCAATCTCAGTAAATGCTTTTTCGTTTTAAATCAGAATATTCGAATTTGCATTAAATAAATCAACTTTAAAGCAAAAAAAATGTATATAATATATATAATATAATACAAAACTTGCACAGCCCTTCGTAAATTATATTTACAGGGTTTGTAACATCCCTGGTGGCTCTTTAAAATTAATTGTTTTTGCAGAACGAACCTTGTTCACTGGTAAATTGGTATGTGATGGAAACCTTTCGGTCATCATTTGTGATCAAAATAACACATACTTTCGATTTGATTTATGACATTTAATACTGCGTATCGTTAATGGAAAATGTTGTAAAATATATACGAAATAAATCTGTTGAATGAAAAAAATAACAGCAACAATGTAACAATTCTGAACGTTTTTGTTTACATAGATATTCATTTCATATTGCGTTATTTCATTTAATTAAACTTGTTATTGTATCTTATCATTACAATAAGTTTAAAATGTTTGATTTTCGTATTATTCAGTTAAAAAATTGTTAATTAATTATACGAGACTTATTTCAAAGTTATCAATGTTTCATACACCATGCTAAAGTTTGGTGTAATGCAGTGTAATGCGTTTAAAAATTGTGATATTCAATACAAAAAAGAAAGTTATACAAATAAATTTTAAAAAAACAACCCTTATTCTCGACTCAATACTTCGTATACTGCTCTTCTTTGTAATTAAGCACAAAATTACACAATGGGCTACTTGTGCTCTGCCCTCTAGGGGTATCGAAACAGGATTTTTAGCGTTACAAGTTCTCACTCTTACTGCTGAGACACTGGGGGGGGGACTTTGTACTCTACTCAGAAAGCTTTGCAAATAAGTAAACAACAATTAACACTCTCGCGCCCCGTTATCGCCAAAAAAGGAAACTTCCACTCCTCACTTTGGGGCTGTAGGTGATTATAAAAGTGACGGTCAAGTTCTACTATTCGATTAGAGTAGCCAAAGAGCTGACGCAGGGTGTTGTTGTTGACTAGCTGCTTTTCCTCTAGTCTAACACTTCAAAATTATAGACAATTAGGGCAAATTGCTTTCCAATAGCTTTACGCGGAAGTTAACAAACAAAATATACTCCCGCACTTGACTCAATATGATTTACTTTGTGATCTACCCACAACATTTCGTAAATAAAAAACATCAAATGTTCCCATACAAGGATCAGTATAACTTATACTGTACACTACTCAATAGGTTAGTTTGTTGTTAAGCACCCAATGAGTTATCTATGCTCTGCCGACCATGGATATCAAAACAACATTTTTAGCGTTACAAGCTCTAATATGCGGTTCATGAATGAACATGGCTTTGAGAAAGCATGGTGTATTCATAACACTGAAAATGCTAAATAACCCCCACATGTAATCGTCTAGCATTTAGCAGACATCACGATGGTGTAAAAGTCGCTGTATGAGGGAGGAAGAAGTCTCCGATAGAATCTGACCCTCCCAGATCCTCACAAGGATCAAGATCCCGATGCAGACAAACAGTTCTCAGGCTTACCGCTGAGCTGCCAGAGTACGTACCCAGTGGGATAGTAATATTAATTAAGTGATATTAAATTGATATACATTTCTTATGTTATACAAGCAATAAAAAAATGTGGAAAAATAAGGATGATGTAGAGATGGCAATGTCAAAATGTACAGAAACAAGGTAGGGGTTAATACACAAAAATCCCTACATAAGTAGCCAATTCTTTCCAAAAAAAACTTTTATCTACAAATAAATGTTGAATTCATTTCATTTGCATAAATTCATGTTTGAATAAAAGCATTTAAACTGAATAAAACTATAAAGTCTTACAATGGCTTATTCTTATAAGCTTGCAACATTGACTCAGTGGCTACTTATGTAGAGATTTTTTATGTGGTTTTGTGTATTCATCCCTATCTTGTTTTTGTACTTATTTTTTGCAAAATTTTTATTACTTGTTCCATTCTGTTTTTTAAAGAATACCAATGAATATTTTATAATGAACGGCAGTCGCTATAAAGACAGCAGTTTTAGCCTGGCGTGATGAGTTGTCTTGATGGACGTCATGTGTTGAAGTTAGTGAAACGCTATATTGCTTCTGCACTCTCCAAGATAGAATGCAACATTTTGGTGAGTAAATCATCGTAATAACTTCAAGTATTGGTGAGCTAGCCCTTATAACCTAACTTATATGTTTTTAAAAGTATCTTAGATTGTTATGAAAGATTTGAGACAATGATGAGCAATACACAATATGCGGCGGCCATTTTTCCTGGTTCATCCCTACATATTAAGCACTACCGTGCTTAGTGATAGTATTATTTGTGTTGAATTAAACACACATTTTTTTTTACATTTTCTTAACACATTTTTATTAATTTAGTTGAATACATGCACTACGCTAAGAAAATGTTAAAGATTCATTTTTGATGCCAAAGGGGGTTAAATGAAAAGTGTAAACAAGAGTATTTTTCCCTTAGGTGTTGTAGTGCACATTATTTTTGATATGTTTAAAAACAAATTCCAACCTAGTTTCATCTCAAGTCCAATTTCCTAAACTTGTTTGAACAAAAAGTGTTAGTTGTAAATCCACACTGCATCAAGGGTATTACATTACTTTTCATTTTCCATTGATACATTCTCTTAAGCAATTGCGTTTTCTCACGCAGTTTAAGCCAATTTAACTGATTTGTGTTCTATATTCTAGTATTCTAGGTTAAGCACCGTTGAGGGAGCTGTGCCTCATATGCTGTTGCTTTGGCTTGAGTGTCATTCGAATGAGCTAAGCCTTACACATTACAGGTCTAGTTTAAATGTTCTTAAGATAAGTTAATCGCTACGTGTTATTGCTCTAGTTGAAGTGTTTTAGAATGAGTTAAGCCTTAAATGTTACTGCTCCTGTTTAAGTGTCCTCAGGATGAGTCAAGCCTTTCATATTACTGCCTAGTTTAAGTGTCTTTGGGACGAGCTAAGACTTGTATACATTATTATTCTAGTTTAAACGGGCAACTTACATGCTAATATTTGAACTCCAATTTTATCATACAGTGCTGGCTAAAAGTAAAGTAGTTTTTATATCACTTTCATAGAATTGTTCAAACTTTATTATTCTGTTAAAACGTGAAGCTTATAAATATTATAATAAATGCACTAATTATAATTTACCCATGAAAAATAGTTAACCTTCATTTTTAGCGTCGATTTTGATGGTCAATTTCTTTATTTTTCTCACTTGCAATATTTACTACCAGTTTTAAGAGTATCGAAATAAACTGCACGCACACTATCCAGGTAAGTATAGTAAGTAATAAAAATATCGTTTTTGTGCTGTCGACATATAATATTGCAAAACTAATATAATGAAAAATAAAAATCTGAGTGTTGTCTTCATTCGAGAGGATTTGACCTCCTGAGTCCAAAACTGTAATTAGATCTCAAATCGGTCAAGAAATGACAGAACTATGAGCTAAAAGTTTGTACTTGAAATAAGATATCACAGAGCCGATCTATTAGCCGTTATGCCGCGACTAAAAATATGTATTGTGAAAACTGCAGTCAAAGCATTTCAGAGTTGTACTATAAATAAACAAAACAGAACATGGGAGGAATTTAGATGGAAGCCAATCAATGGGTAAAAGTGGGACACTAAACTTTTAAAATTATTTATATAAGTAAGCATACATTAGAGGGCGCCATAAACGAGCTATGATATGACTAAAAGGCATAGTATTAAGAAGTCCAAACGTATACTACCTCAATAAAACTTCGTGGGTCAGCGGCAAGTTCGTGGTCTTACCACATTAAAATCTGAGGTTCGATTCCCCGCGGTAGACAGAGTACAGATAGCTTTTGTGTAAATTTACGCTAATAACAACAAACGGATTCAAACGCTTAAAGGAACCACAAGAAATCTTACACGCTATTGAACTTTACATTCTGGATGCTCTCTATTTATCTAAAGAACTCTGTTGTAAGAAAAAGTAGAAAAGCGCATTCATCTAAGTGTCGGGCCCTAATTTAGTTCGTTAAGGGAGGGAGATGCTTATAAAACTCTTGCATTAGTTATAATGCGCGAAAGCCTCTTCAATACAAACAAGATCCACCCATACGCCGCAATTTGGAAATCAAAGGAGCTTTCGCCCCGAGAAACAAGCCGTTGAAAACGTGATCTGTTGGTTAACCTGTTCGTTTTATTGTGTTAGTTGAATGCCAGAACCTCATTTGTCTAGTGTGAGACCGCATGTTTATCTGAAATCGATGCATATGTCATTTCAGTTTCAAATACGAAACAACTGTACTTACTTAAGACTGCAGAGTCACATCTACTTAACGCATGAGTAATAGTAAAGTGATATGCGGGAAAACTCCATTTACTTTAATGTACATCTCCTGTGCTGTATGATACTAATCAAAGCTTCTTGCTGGCAGATGGCGCTACAATCATCTGAGCAAGGTAAGGAGTGGCTTTTCTGTTTTTATCTTAATAAATGAAAATAATTATCATATTAAATACAGTTACTGGTGCTTGACTCTTAATAATGTTGTAAATGCTAACTTCGAAATGAATTCAATTGTTTTCTTTTTGTACACATCCTCACTTTAGTCACTATATCAGATTTCAACAAGACAATTAAAATATTACATGATTTGATAATATCTTCAGTATTGAGAAATGATATAATGATCCTCTATGTGATAAAGCTTCGCATAAATTGTATCCAGTTGTCTAAGCAGGTCGTTTCTTTGTATTGTCGTCCTTAACTATCATCTACCTCTCAACTACCTTTCAAGATATAATACTGTAATTAACGTTGGTTTCAAATATTTTTCACTTCTACCGACTAGTGTCTTTGTTATAACAAATATTTTGGTTTGTTTGTTATTAAGTACAAAGCTACACAATGGGCTATCTGTGCTCTGCTCACCACGGGTATCGAAACCCGGATTTAAGCGTTGTAAGTCCGTAAACATACCGCTGTGCCACTGGAGGCAAATATTTTGGTTGTAGTCGCATTGTTTAAATGACTTTTATAAACATGTCGTATTATTACCATGTTTTTAAATTAATTAGTATTAACTTTTTCCTTTCTTTTTTGTGACATAATTACATGATCTTGAAAATAAATTTACGAAAACAGTTGTGATCCACATTTATCCATCTCCTTGGAGAATGTATAGTTTTGTCAACTGAATGGATATTTGTTAAACATCATTTTACTTACCTTCCGTTTCTCAACCTACTACGAAGTCGTCAAAAATTCAATACTTAAATTACCCTTTAACTAATAGACTAAGTATCTCCGATAAGCTTCATCTATTCTCCTTGCTCCCAGATGTCTTCGTGAGAGCTCGCGATTGTTCCCAGATATCCTCACGAGAGCTCGAGATTTGATTAATAAAATTATGAATCAAATTTTTAAAAGTCATCTAGAATTTAAGATTTAATTACTTCAAACCAAATAAAGGAAAAAAATAAGGGATATCTATAATTTTACAGAGTGTTGGGTATGTTATATTAAAACGATTTTGAATATACAAATCAACAAATCACGTGACAATCACAACTACTATAAAGTCACGATGGAACGGCATGTATCGGAACTATATTTTGACACTGTTTGGTATACCATAAGTAGTGTGGTGTCACCGAAAATTTATCGCCTTTGAAATTGGAACGAACAACCCTTTCAGATGCAAGATATCCATACAATCAGAACACAAAGTTGTGTTCAGATGAGGGATTTAGAATTTGGGACCTGTACTTATACTTCCCTTGTACTTAAGGGCATTGAAAAAACATAACAATTTTGATCAACTTGGAGTACCAAAAATATCCAGAAAAAGACCTGCAACAAGTCTTGTAAGGGGTGAGAATTCACAAACAAAAGTTATTGGCAAAAGCTGCCCATGTGACCCAAGCCAGAACACATAATTAAAAACTATCTCCGTCTGGAAAAGCGACACAAGACACGTGTACACAAATTGCTTCAACAGCATAAACTTTCAACCTTTGCATACCTCAAGATCATGGAGAATGAAAAGCATATTGGTTAAGTCGCAACACACACACAGCACCTATCGATTTCTGTGCGATCGAACTGAGACCGGCGCTGGGAAAATGTCGTCCTTATACACTACTCGATGACCCAAGGAAAACCTACAGGTAGAAGGGGTGTGCTTTGGACGTGACAGTCTTACGGTTGAGCTTTTTTCAATAAAAACTACTTGCAGAGCTATTATCCAGACACAAAGTCGTCAGATATAGCATGGCTGGACGTAGCGACATGGACAGTAACGAGGTGGTGAGGCTCCAAGATCTTTTTTAATATAACGTACTCAACCTCTGTATTGTAAACTATTCTCATTCAAGCATTAGAAAGGTCACTGCTCTTATAAAGAAAGGGATTAAAATAGGGCCGGATTAAGGCCAACTGATGCCCTAAGCACAGCCCAACAATGGTTCCCCCTCGACCCTTCATTGTCTAACTGACAAGATATTAAGACTCAATAAGTGCTGAATGTGAAATAATAGATTAAAAATTCAGTTTTCTTCCAGGCTAGACTCCACAACTATCTTGTATATGTATATATATGTTTTTTATTTTAATTTATTATGGGGGCCCCCCCTTTTGTGGGGCCCTAGTTCAGCTGCACCATGGTAAATCCGGCACTGGAAAAACTCTGTGGTGCCCCTTCCCTTGATGCCCTAAGCACATGCTTATTTTGCTTAATGGTTAATCCAGGCCTGGATTAAAACACTCAGCACAGTTTTTATCACAATAAATGCGCATCTTAATGAAGCTTAATGTTAGAATTTACTCAATTTATTAAACCTAGTTTTCAAAAGCTGACGAGTTTGGACGTACTATGGAGAAACTTTGCATTTTGTAAGGTCATTGTTTGAGTTATGTAATGAAATAATTGTTTCATTGCAGTTAAGTGTAAGGTGATAAATACCTTAATATAGATGATCTAATATACTTGCAACTAAGCGAGTGTATAAGTTTTCTCGATGATACAAGTATGAGAATAAAAATAAACACTTTTAATTAGCTTGATGGTTACTGGCTGTTGAAGAATAGCTCTGTGTCAGGTCGGTACCAAAATCACCAACGATAACACAAAAACCGAGGGATTCATTTTGACTGAATTAGCAATTCCTCCAGAAATGCAAGCTTCCATGTCAAACGTATAGGCGGCGCAATGCTCGTGAATTAGCGGACCGGATATCCTTTCAAGATGACGTCTAAAGAAAGCCCCTGCTTCACTGCCGCAGTCAGCCGAAACGTAGGCATATCTACAGCGGACGAACTCAGTAAAGGCACTAAAAGGAGAGAGAGAGAGAAAGGGTATGTCAAATTACCAAAAAACGCGAACACAACTGTTATAGACAAGATAAGCACACTTAAATTAGGTAAGCACTGTCAAACCGTTAGCAGGAGGTTACTTAATATTCTTAGATCAATGTTCTATCTTGAGGTGGAGCATAAATTATACATCATTACGCGGGAAAAGTGGCATGTGACATCGCATTCGGTATATTTTGAAGCACATCGTTCTTAGATTACATCTAAAAACATGCTAGTTGATCCTGATAACAACGCAACTCATTGAGGAACTAAAAGTACCAGAATGACTTTTTTTATGAAAATCCCGCCCACTCGGCTTATGAATATTAAGTAACCTCCTGTTATCTGTGGAACTTGACTTGAGTACCAACCACACGCTCATTTTTTAATATTAATATTGTCATTTGTAGTAATTTGGGTTAAATCACAAAAAAATAAATAAATTTAAGAAGACTTGTAAATAAAAATGGCAAAAAAGCTTGAAATTAGAGCTTAGTGGTGTAACATGTACTACAACGTTAGATTAGGCTTTGAATATATAACGGTACTTTAGGCTTAGCTATAATTCACCTTATTGGTAAATCATAAAACAGGTTAAATACATTGTTTTATTAATATTAAACAAATACAATCTAAAGACTAGTTAATTGTCTCCACATGTTTTAAGGATAAACTTTGTTGTTTGACTTTAGATCGAATATTTTAAATTCAGTATATAGGTAGGTTATAAATCAGGCTAAATACATTGTATTGTTGCGTCAGCGAGTCACATGACTGGTGTGACGCCACGTTTCTAGAACTATCCCGTATCTTGGCGAATGCTCTAGTATTTACTAGATGGAGGGTAGACTGGTATATAAAGGAGGGTGACAACGTGACGGGAGATATTGTAATGTGTGTGAAGACAGTGAGTAATTGAACTGCAGTCAGAAGTATTGTTGACGTTCGTTGATTAGCGTTTGTTTTAACGCGATTGTTGAAGTTGAGTGTATCGGTAAAGTTAT
>NW_013667603.1:0-4487 GCF_000517525.1 Limulus polyphemus
AACTTGTGTATGTCTATATCATTAGTCACGCTTACCTTTAGATTTACCATATTCACGGAACTACCGTGATTAAATTAAAAACTTGTGTATGTCTATATCATTAGTCACGCTTACCTTTAGATTCACGGAACTACCGTGATTAAATTAAAACTTGTGTATGTCTATATCATTAGTCACGCTTACCTTTAGATTTACCATATTCACGGAACTACCGTGATTAAATTAAAAACTTGTGTATGTCTATATCATTAGTCACGCTTACCTTTAGATTTACCATATTCACGGAACTACCGTGATTAAATTAAAAGCTTGTGTATGTCTATATCATTAGTCATCCGGTAAGTTTACGGACCTCCTACGCTAAAAACCGGGGTTCGATGACATCGGTAGACAGAGCGCAGATAGCCCGTTGTGCAGCTTAGCGCTAAGAAACCAACAACATCAGTAATGTTTAACCAAAATACCATCCGTATTTTTTTTTCTTATTTATAGTAAAATCAAGAGTTTTCCTGCTATATATATGTGTTTATATATATATAATTACCATGCAAATCTTAGCCTGCCTAGGACTTACCACCAAACCACTCTATGCTCTTAACTATAAGGGACTGAAACAGCTTGTCATTCACCAACTGGCGTGTTTTCACAAATGGAAAAACTCGTATTTTTCGTAAGCAACCTAAGAAAACCACGTGGCCTCGAGCTACAGGTTTACAGGACAGTTAGCTGGATCTGATCGATGCCTTTGATAGTGGCCCTCTATTGTTTCCTTTAGTCATGATATAATATTACACACTCAGTTTTCTCAAGAAAAAAAAATGTACACTTTGGCACCAGACGTCGGTGAAATCATGTGAGAAGATGTGTGATACCGGTTGGCACCTAAGGTGTTATCGTCGGACTGACTAATAATAAATCACCTGATATCGTCGGCCAGGTACGTTATGTGATATACGAAAGCCCAGATGCCCTTCAATCGCCAACGTGCCGTAAACAGGTATTACCGCGGTTAACTGTAACAAGGAAGTTATTGACTATTCTACAGACTGGCTGATTATTCAAGCGAACACAACTGTGAGAGATCAGGTTGCCTGTCGGGCCACTAGGACAGTCTCTCCAGTTCTGTTGAAAGCATTGCGTAATGAGATGAAACTAAAAACCGTGTAATAACTGTATATAAAAAACACACACACAAAAAACACCACCACCATTATTCGAATTCTTTTATAAAAACACATTTTTCTGGATGACGTATTACCACTTGTCTTTTTACTGTTAATAGTGTGCAGAAAAAGCTTCGTCTGTTTGGTATATCGGGTTTGTACCTGTAGTCGACTTTTTATGTAGTATCATATTCTTATTTTCTTTCATCATAAAACACTCCGTTGACGTAAAATCAACCAATTCTTTATCAATTTCGAAACATTGGATCTTCAGTCAATAAAGCTACCAATTATATTACAGATCTCCCCTCCCCCGTTTTTCTGTAATTAGTGATCATATGTTTTAAAATCAAACAATTTCTAAAACTACTATAAACTCATATTATAGTTTGCTTTGAATAATAATTTTTATTCAGTCTTAACTGACATCTAGTGATGAACAATACAACCACAACCTGGTGGTCAAGACGCTTGACTGGCATTCTACAAGTCGAGGGATCGAATCATCTCAGCCGTGGGGAGTTATAACGTGACGGTCAATTCGACTATTTGTTAGTAAAATGACGAACAATATAAACACAGAAGTGACGAATAACAACGTATTTAATAAAAACTTTCTACTTTTGTTATATACTGAAATTAGACTGATATTGATCAAGAACAATCAACAGATTAAAAGCATAATGACACAGAACTAGGTAAACAAAATTTTCCTGTATGTCGATGGGAATGTTTCTTTTAAATGGCTACGTAGTTTCGCTCGATTTATCCAGATAAATTCCTGATTATTTTCCCTGAGGTCTAAAGATAATTATTATTGATGCAAAGAATCTGATCATTGTGATTTAAATAGGTTTGTTTGGAATTAAACACAAAGCTACACAATGGGCTATTTGTGCTCTGACCACCATGGGTATCGAAACCCGGTTTCTAGCGATGTGCCACTGGGGGGTGTGATTTAAAGAGAGAGAGAGAGCTGTGTTTAGCATGCCATACAACATCCTGTACAGGTGCCAGCGTTGTGCCACTGGGGGGTGTGATTTAAAGAGAGAGAGAGAGAGAGCTGTGTTTAGCATGCCATACAGCATCCTGTACAGGTGCCATAAAAGGGGTGCCAGAAAATTGGAATATTTCTAACTGATACCTTTCTTCTTAATTGAAAGTTTGTTTGTTTGTTTTCCTGGACACCCAAAGCTATACAAGGGTTATTTGTCCTTAATGTTTAACCGATAGACTAGACTGTAATGAAATCGTGGGATTTCACGACCACTCTTATAATGCACTCAAGGCTCCAGAATTCGGAGCGCGTTTTGTTCTGACTTCTATTGCAGTCAGTGGTATTAGATTTATTGCAGACTAATTAACATTTAACAGTAGTTTCAAACACTGACTGCTACATAATAGCACTCGGAGAAGAAACTGGATTACTTAAATCCATACAAAGCTACTCGATGAAGCAAATGGACTAGATTACAACCAATAGGCCCCGGCATGGCCAGGTGGTTAGGGAGCTCGACTCGCAATCTGAGGGTCGCGGGTTCGAATCCCCGTCACACCAAACATGCTCGCCCTTTTAGCCGTGTGGACGTTATAATGTGACGGTCAATCCCACTATTCGTTGGTAAAAGAGTATCCCAAGAGTTGGCGGTGGGTGGTGATGACTAGCTGCCTTCCCTCTAGTCTTACACTGCTAAATTAGGGACGGCTAGCGCAGATAGCCCTCGTGTAGCTTTGCGCGAAATTCAAAAAACAAACAATACAATCAGTATTTAACAACTATCGTAAAAGTCCGTTGAAAATGACGGAAAACCACAGGAAAACAAAACTATTCCGCATAAAACTGTCAATACACAGAAGGAATAGATAAAAAAAAATCCTTTCCCAGAAACATACTACATATTGATGCCTTTGGATAAAAGATTAAAATATACGGTATGTAATTGCATACACACCTGTTCTTCTTTTAAGGCAAAGTCGTCCTCTTCCCTACAGGTACTTGGTATCTTCAATCTGTTTCAACAAAGGTTTTTTCGTAATAACTCCCAAGCATGGATTTGCGCTAATTTTTGACGTATTTTTCACAGTCGTTGATAGGGTGCGAATGCACATCCGCGTCTTCGATCACGGGAGTCTTCCTGACTTTCCTATTCGAATCCTACCTAGGTTGACGTCATAATGATGTGGTGCCACACACATAACGCCATGCCTGATCAGGTCCTGGGAACTCTCTCCTTGACAGGCTTTTACATAGCAGAAAAAGTAAAGAAATTTAGGAGCTATTTACGCCTATGTTTAGCGATTAAATTCGACTAAAATGGGAACCGGCAATGTAAGATGAAGTATTATAGGAGAAAAAGTGGAATAGGATTCGTGTAACTCACGAAATTCGGAGAAATCGAGCGTAATTCGGAGTAATCAAAATTAACAAAAGATTATTTAACAGGCGCTTTGAGGAATGGGGGAAATCCAGAATAGCACATTCTTAATATGAAGTAAGTTTTAACTAACAGACGCTTTGAGGAATGGAGAAAATCCAGAATAGCACATTCTTAATATCAAGTAAGTTTCAACTAACAGGCGCTTTGAGGAATGGGGAAAATCCAGAATAGCACATTCGTAATATCAAGTAAGTTTTAACTAACAGGCGCTTTGAGGAATGGGGAAAATCCAGAATAGCACATTCTGAATATCAAGTAAGTTTTAACTAACAGGCGCTTTGAGGAATGGGGAAAATCCAGAATAGCACATTCTTAATATCAAGTAAGTTTTAACTAACAGGCGCTTTGAGGAATGGGGAAAATCCAGAATAGCACATTCTTAATATGAAGTAAGTTTTAACTAACAGACGCTTTGAGGAATGGGGAAAATCCAGAATAGCACATTCTTAATATCAAGTAATATCGTCTCTCCACATGCTGATGAAAGTAGTCGAGTAAATAAGATTTAATTTTTTTCATAATGTCGCACAAGTAGCAAAAACTTCAAAAGTTTGTTCCATTATTAAAGTTCGTAAGAGAAAATTTCTGAGTCAGTACGTCTATAAAGCGTTCGTATTACGTCAATATTTTTACAATTTAGAACAAAATCCTTGAGCATTAAATGAGCAGCAAACAGATTACATAAGATTCAAATTACTATTCATATAAAATAATTCAAGTCTGAATAAAAAATTAATTACCTCACACACACACAAAAAGATAGAAATTTCTAATGAAATTTAAATTTCAATCAAATAATACAAAGTAGATGTCATTCTGAACCATCTATTCCTGTTTTCTCCAAAACCAAACGAAAGATAAAACATATAACGAGGTAAACGTGTTC
>NW_013667603.1:5487-10414 GCF_000517525.1 Limulus polyphemus
GCAGATAGCCCTCGTGTAGCTTTGCGCGAAATTCAAAAACAAACAAACAAACAATATATGTTCATAGTATATGTTCATAATACTGCGTATCTTATTCCCACGACTAGCGAACCCTAGGGCCTAAGGCCCACATTTACAGGGACCCTATAACGCAAATTTAATTGCTTTAACCAAGTTACGAAAAGTAATTACTAGATCTGCTTACTTACCTGTTCTAATGTAACTCAATGACAAATTTGGGGTCCGCTTTCGCGAAATCCCCGTAAAAGTGTTTTCGCGAACTACCCGGGGGTGTGTTGGGTGAAAAGTTTTACCTTTATACAAACTTCGGGACCAAGACTATTCGTTTGGCACCACTTAGAAATTGATGAGTCCAGCAGTTTAAGAGAAAGGATTTTCGGGAAATCCCCGGATTCCTCAAGAGGTGGGGTGACATTTTTTATCTTTGTGCAAACCTCGGAACCGAGACAATTCGATTGGTACCACTTATAAGTTGGTGGGTTCAGCAGTTTAGGAGTAGTTACGTGACAGACACACACACACACACTAAATCTTATTATATAGGTAACTTCCTGGGAGCAAAAAAGTCGACATATTTCACAAATATTTAAACAAGGTTGTAATTTGTAAACACATTTTAAACGACTATTTCAATCAACATAATTTTTTTTTCAGATTTCGATACTAAAACAAAATAAGAATCTCAATATTTTTAAATATTAAAATGAATAGACAAAAGGTTCTCATATAAATGACTCATCTTGTTTCCACCAGGTAGCAGCACGAAAATAGTAAAACTTCATACCCATTCGCTGACAATAAATCATATTTTTATACTGAATATTATTATTTATAGCGCAAAACTACATAATCGGTAATCTGTGCTCCATCCACCACGGGAAATCGAACCCCACATTCTAGCGTTGTAATACGTAAACTTACCACTGATCCACCGATGGCCTTATATCATTATCTTATGAATGAAAGATTTACAATCTTCCTGAAGCAATAGTTGCATTTAAATATTCATTTGTCAACTGAAATGTTTATGTCCCCCTTTCGTAGACTACCGTATCTTGTTCTAGCTGGACTTTGACTGAGATGTATTGGTATATTAAATACAACTAAAAGTTCCTACGCGGCCCTGCATGGCCTGGTGGTTAGGGCGCTCGACTCGCAATCTGCGGGTCGCGGGTTCGAATCCCCTTCACGCCAAACATGCTCGCCCTTTCAGCTGTGGGGTCGATACAATGTGACGGCCAATCCCACTATTCGTTGGTAAAAGAGTAGCCCAAGAGTTGGCGGTGGGTGGTGATGACTAGCTGCCTTCCTTCTAGTCTTTCACTGCTAAATTAGGGACGGCTAGCGCAGATAGCCCTCGTGTAGCTTTGCGCGAAGTTAAAAAAAACAAGAACAAGTTCCTACGCGTATGATATCCTGCTTATCAGACTCTAAACCGAAAGAGTCTTTGTTGCTAAGTTTCATAATTCCATATATACTTAGATCATTTTTCAGTGACGCGATTAAAACGCCCACTTCTAACTTAATGTGATTTTGATACTTTTTTACCACGACAAAGACAGTTTTTTACTGTGGGAACTTCGCGTGACGGAAATCCTAGAACTTCCAACGTGATAAGGTATTGAGTTACGTTGATCAAAACCCAGGTCTTGTCAGTTTCACAACAAAACCTCGTGACGCCACATGTCACAACAAATTATCTGCCTCATCGGCAAGGAAGACACTTAGTCACAGGGGAAGCTTCCCCCAGTGTTTTCTATTTACCTTCTGTGTTATACGCATGCTGCTTTTTACCATTAGCAATCAAGATGAGCAACTTTCACGGAAACTTGTAAATATCTTTACCACCAAGTTTGTCTTTTGAGGCAATCGAAATTTTTTTTTATGGCGATTTAAAAAATTATGCATGTGTGGTGATGGCGCAGCTGCTTATGACACTGAACGTTTTGGATGTTTGTGGATTTTATGTGAACAGCCATGCAATTGTTTAAGCTATATTTCAAGCAAAATTGCTTTCAGATTTAATCTCATAGTCCCTATTTTCAACAAATTTTCTGGGGGATATTCCCCCAGACCCTTGTAGTATTAGCATGCTTTGTGTTGGCTTTTGATCTCGCAACTTAGAAAAACCCTTTCAAACATTATGCGTACGAGTCTGAATCTTCTAGACTTACATGAGTAGGAATCATTGTTACCATGTATATTTAATTGTAATGTGCTAAGTTTTAACTACCCGAAATTGTATATACATTTTACTGTTTAATAATTATTAAATTGCTTGTAATTGGTCACTAACCCTCGTTTCTCCTATACTGTATTTTATATAATCAAATACGACAGAAACTTACGTTGAACATTAAAATTCCTTTAAAATATAATAACGACTAAAATAATGCAAAAAAATCTGATAATCAAGGGTGAATGCTGACTTCAGTCTATAGTCCTTTAAAATATAAAATAAACGACTAAAATAATGCAAAAAAATCTGATAATCAAGGGTGAATGCTGACTTCAGTCTATAGTCCTTTAATATATAATAATAAACGACTAAAATAATGCAAAAAAATCTGATAATCAAGGGTGAATGCTGACTTCAGTCTATAGTCCTTTAAAATATAATAATAACGACTAAATTAATGCAAAAAAGTCTGATAATCAAGGGTGAATGCTGACTTCAGTCTATAGTCATTTAAAATATAATAATAACGACTAAATTAATGCAAACAAAATCTGATAATCAAGGGTGAATGCTGACTTCAGTCTATAGTCCTTTAAAATATAATAATAACGACTAAAATAATGCAAAAAAATCTGATAATCAAGGGTGAATGCTGACTTCAGTCTATAGCAGTCAATTCGTTGCTAAGTTCTGTAAAAGTTGAAATATTGAAAATGTTAAATTAAATCACCTGAAGTTACTTCTTATAAAAACAATAACTTCAGCTTGCCTTCTTTAAAAAAAAGTCAATTATAATGTCTGAAACTGAATAGAAGTTAAATCTTTAATGCTGTTACTCATTGACAGACTTTCCACTTTTATTTAAACGTTACTTACCCAAAGTTTGTATTCTTAGATTTAAATAATAAGTCATTAATTATATTCAACGAAGACATGTCGTTTCTTATGCCTGTTACCATGGCAATGTTTTAGTTTGTAGTGCTTTAGTGTGTCTGCGAGTCACAAGTATTTAGAAACAACCTGGTCCAGAAGATGATTTAAAACAAGAACGGACTAGAAATAAACAAAGCTAAAGTTTACAGGGTGTCCATAAATTATCTGACCCATTTTAAATATTAATAATTTGAAAAATATTAAAGATAGAACACTCTGGTTTTATTTAACTTGACAAACAACTCATAAATTAACTGTTAATCAGCCAAGACTGGATTGATTAATAATAAATACATTGTAGTCGTTCAGGAGGAGCTATGTGCCATACATAGGTGAAGTTAGTTGGCGTAATACCTCACTGGTCAAGCCATCGTTTATAATATAAATAAAGAAAGCAGTAATTTATTTTGAGTCAATGAATTAATAACATTTTTGCCGTAATACCAATGAACAGTCAAAGTGATGAGTGAGGAAAAAACAACAACTAATGACTAAAACTCTTTTGTATAAAAAGCCCACTCTATTTGCTCATTAGAGAGGTCAAGTTAGGTGATGAACTCGTTATAATCGATAACATATGATAATCGTTTACGTAAAATAATCGATTAATTAAAATTACAATTATGTAGATTAGTATCCCGAAAACAATCGATTAATTAAAATTACAATTATGTAGATTAGTATCCCGAAAACAATCGATTAATTAAAATTACAATTATGTAGATTAGTATCCCGAAAATAATCGATTAATTATCGTTTACGTAAAATAATCGATTAATTAAAATTACAATTATGTAGATTAGTATCCCGAAAATAATTGATTAATTAAAATTACAATTATGTAGATTAGTATCCCGAAAATGATTGATTAATTAAAATTACAATTATGTAGATTAGTATCCCGAAAATAATCGATTAATTAAAATTACAATTATGTAGATTAGTATCCTGAAAATAATCGATTAATTAAAATTACAATTATGTAGATTAGTATCGTGAAAATAATCGATAGAAATTAGTGTCGATATATTGACATTGTGATTCCCCATTATTATTTTCAATTAACTCAAGGTTATTATATTGTTACGTATTAGAATTTCGAATAGTCCGAAGCCGAGTTAGCTGATAATTTAAATTTAGTAGTTAAGTTGTACTTTGGATTTAGTATTTAAATATATGCCGATATATTAGTCAATTTACGATATTTGTCAACAAGATTGATACACACCGTTTTTGTTTTTAACAGAAATACGTTTTAATACACGCACACAACAGTACTATTTACAATAACAATTATTACAAATAGTTACTACAAACAACGATTTATAAACAAAAGTTTCACAAACATACAAACAATATAAAGTCTTCTTTCTAGTCTGGAACCTCCTTGATATCTTATCGAGAATTCACGATGAGCGAGTTAATTACGAGTTGATGTAGAGACGATCCGCTGGGAAGCTAGCTAGCTTTGTCCTTGGCCACACACACTAGGTTTTCCACGATGAATTTATATGTCTTCGTGAAATTACTAATGTCGGATGAGAATCCACTGAAGTTAAATAATTTGTAACGTTCAAAATTTACAAATATTCCTGATCAGATATCTTAAGTTTTCCGATTGATAAGCGTTATAACAATCACAGTTATAGCTTTCGAGATTTTAGGACACACGGATTATAGCGAACTAATAATAGACACTCTCCTGGCGCGTCGCGTTAGTTATATTTACAGCGTGGGAACGTTTTCTAGTAACTTCAGTCTTATGTAACAATACTGGTTAAAGCGTTTACATAC
>NW_013667603.1:10542-13669 GCF_000517525.1 Limulus polyphemus
ATGTATGTTTCCAAATCTAAACTTAATCTAAACAACGTTCATATTAAAATTAATATATAACAACAAATTCGTTACAATGTTTAATTGATAAGTATCACGACTAACGAAAACAATCAGCTAAACAATTAAGTGATTCTAATTATTACTATGTTCGATTATTACAACTATCTAAGTCTCAGGTGAGAATAATCGATTACTTGGACGTAACTGATTGATGAGCTCGAAGATTAATCGATATATCATTATGGCAAAAAAAAGAAATAAAAAAAATGATTGGAATACACTGAACCAGTGAAACCCTTAAATCAACATTTGGGCTGCCTTAAGGTGTAAAACAACAACAAGCAGTGGTGTGAAAAAGAAAGCCAGGTCTGTGACAATATGGGCTGCATATTCACTCAACATTTCTATATAACAGTTGCCACTACTAATTAAGAGCCCCCCAGTAGCACAACGGTATGTCTGCGGACTTGCAACGCTAGAATCCGGGTTTCGATACCCGTGGTGGGCAGAGCACAGATAGCCCTTTGTGTAGCTTTGTGCTTAATTAATAATAATACTAATTAAGAACAATGCACTAAGAAATGCTCATTCTTGCTGCATACCAGTAACTACAGCCAAGTAATTTTTGTAGCCAACAACAACCAAACTATATTTTGTGGTTAAATACAATCTAATATATATAAAAGCCAATTGTCTTTTGGCAACGCTCCGTTCGTGTGTCGCTCAGCAACAAAACTATGATGCGATTTTTTTTTTATCTCAAGTATGTATATAATTCTTAGAACGTTCACAAGAGCTGGCTTGAATTCCACTTTTTAACACCATTTTATGTTTTAGTTTACATATATATACTTAGCTTCACATAGACATTTAGAATTTCTCGGCCAGTTTTAAAAGCATCTAAGTTAGCGGTTAGTGACTACAATTTGTATGATTTTATTAGATTTTCGTGAAGTTTTTAAGTTTTATCATTACATTTTTTGATAAAGTATCATTTTTTTCTTTCTCTCAAACATATTACCACGAGTCTTAACTAATGTGGGTATTTTAAACTAATTTTTAGGCTTAAACTTTGTGATAGAATTTTATCATAAACCTTAGGCCTATTGTTTTGGGTGCTTCATCTTCTTTCGGCGTTTAAACAGTAATTTTTAAGCTGTATGCCGTAATTATAACAATATGTCATGGTGCGTGTGAAATTTTCCATTTACCACAGAGCCACTTGAGTAAGACGACTTTATGAAATAAATAAATCGGGTATACTTTAACTATTTCTGCTGGGTCTTTATGCGACAAGGTTTGGGTGGTAGGATTATGTTTATAAGGCCTTGGATTCCTATTGTCAAGTTTGTTTGTTTGTTCTGAATTTTGCGCAAAACTACACGAGGGCTATCTGCGCCAGCCGTCCCTAGTTTAGCAGTGTAAGACTAGAGGGAAGGCAGCTAGTCATCACCACCCACCGCCAACTCTTGGGCTACTCTTTTACCAACGAATAGTGGGATTGACCGTCACATTATAACGCCCCCACGGCTGAAAGGGCGAGAATGTTTGGTGGAACGGGGATTCGAACCCGCGACTCACAGATTGCGAGTCGAGTTCCCTAACTACTTGGCTATGCCGGGCCCCCTATTGTCAAGAGTTGTTTATTACTACCCTGGATAACAGGAGCTACATGCTTGGCCTTGCTAAAAACGTTTGAAAATGTTGTATCACGCAGCGATAAGTAAAATGCAGAAAAACTTTTTCAATTTATTTTAGAACGATTTTTAACATTAGAAATGACATATAAACATTTTTAATACAACCATAACGTGAAGAATAAACTGAAAAGTAAAAAAAAATCTAAATAAGAGTGTGACATGATCTTCATAAACTTATATAAAAGTCATGAACTTTGGTGTGATACAACTCTTTCCGCTGATTAAAATCTAATATATATATATATATATATTTATATAAATGCCAGTCGTCATTTTGTGTGTATGTAACGCTCATGTTATGAGTTATTTTTAAGCTTGCTCCATTCTTGTTGATTTTTGAGAGTGAACTTGAAAATTTTTATTTTTTCGATGTGTAATTGTTTTTCTTTTATGATGAAGGGGAAAGTTTGGTGAATAAAGCTTGCTGAAGGAAGGGCTGGAGCCTTCGATTTTTTTAGAAAACTCCGACTCGTCGCTTTCATTACTCCATAAAATGTATTAGTTTGTTGTTCCTGCAGTAGATATAATTTTTGTGTCTGATTCTAGGTTTGGTTGGAATTAAGCAAACAGGTACATAATGGGCTATCTGTGCTCTCCCCATCACAAGTATCGAAACCCGGTTTTTAGCGTTGTAAGCCCGCAGACATATCGCTGTGCCACTGGTGGGCTTTTTAGGTTAGTTACTATTATTTAGAATTGCATTGTGCTAATCCAAATTCTAACTTCAGTAAAAAAAATTGTTTGATATACTAGCCTTGCCTGACTCGTACTAGTCTTGCCTGACCCGTACTAGCCTTGCCTGACCCGTAAAAATCAGTCATTAATGATATCCAAATCCGATGAGAAGTTATGAAGAGCTAAGAAACTTGGAGGCTAATTAGAACAAACAAATAGCATCTTACAGCCACTTTATATACAAGCTGACTCACATCAAGAAATGCCTACTGTCTTTGTGCTAGAACCAACTAATAACTTAAGTAAATTGGCAATAGATACAGTGTTAGTCTATGAGGAAGTTTATGTTGTGTCTTTGGTGTTATGCGATTACTTGGTAAATCTTACACTTTGGAGAATCAGAACATTCATCACCACCAAAATATAAGCATGAGATGTGAAAGTGTTTGGCAGTACTAATTCTAGTAAAATCACTGCCAGCTTTTTTGGACATCTTCAACCTCTCGATAAAACAACCCTAAACTCCTGTTATTCAGGACCAGCATTGCTGTGAAGCTGAACAGCCAACGGAGGGGAACATCTTTCAGCATCATACTTATATTGGCAAGAATCAATTCGAAATTGTTCTCCTGCAGTTGCACTGAGGCATTGCTTAAGCATGGTCTTCACATACTGTTATCACCAAGAAGAAAACATATGTCTAGATGTAATGCAACAACTTTAGGAAAGTTTGTTTGTAGTTAAGCACA
>NW_013667603.1:14626-18069 GCF_000517525.1 Limulus polyphemus
ATCTGAATGTGTGCACGTAAATACTGACACCCATACAGTAACTTATTGGACAAAAACATAGATGTTATCTGAATGTGTGCACGTAAATACTGACACCCATACAGTAACTTATTGGACAAAAACATAGATGTTATCTGAATGTGTGCACATAAATACTGACACCCATACAGTAACTTATTGGACAAAAACATAGATGTTATCTGAATGTGTGCACGTAAATACTGACACCCATACAGTAACTTATTGGACAAAAACATAGATGTTATCTGAATGTGTGCACGTAAATACTGACAGATAATAATACAATTTTTACTGACTGACTCACTCAGCACCGATTCTTGTTTTGGGTCTAGCCCAAAGACTCGTAGATAATGGAAAATGCTTGCGAATTGACTACTGATCCAGCTGATATTTCTTAAGTTAACATTGCAGGAATTCCTGTATACACTTCAGTGTCCCAGGACAGAACTCTTCAGCCTTGCGTAAAAACCGAATTATACCGACCAAGAGCATGGCATAACGTGAAAAAAAGATGATACATGAACTGTAGAATGTCTCTAACTGGATGGAATTACCACCTACTGGTATAAATAGTGCCACGAATAACAGATTGGGCTTCACATTTACTTTTAGTATTCTCATCAGCTTGCTTGCTTAATAATTGAGAGGAATAAGTTATAAGCATCAGTTACATATTCGTCAAATCCCATATAAACACAGGTTTACTGTAGTGAGTAAAAAGACAGATAAAAACACCATACATATAATATAAAGCCCACCACTATAAGAAGCCTAGTTTTGCTTTTTCTCTCGATTTGCTCTTGTGCAGGGTTATTGACGAGGGTTGCAAGTTCCCCAAACCAGTATAACTTAATGAAAAGTGGTGAATAATAGATTTGGGTTCATATTTAATTATAGTGTGTTGAATAACTTAGAAGAATAAATCAATAGCGTTAATGCTACAGTGTTTCAAATTCTATAAAAATAAAGATTTGTGGTATATCCAGGTCGAACTGGTTATATGTAACCGTACTGGAATAGTTGTTGTTATTTAAGACTCATAACGTAGGTAAATTAATAGGTAGAATTATAAGTTATGTGGATAGCTTCTGCCACCGATCTTTGTATTTGTGGGTTCTTGTTTATAAACTTACACTGGCATCACACTACCTATGAAATGTAAAAATATATATCTGATACATACTGTCCCACCGAGGCTGTATCTGCTGTGTTTTTAATGTAACATACTTAACCCTCTGTATCATGCTTTTCTTTTCTTTTATATTTCTATGGAAAATTAGTTTTCGATGTAGAAATTGTTTTATTTCATTTCCATTCTGTTGTATTTTTCACTCTAATTATGTTTATATCTTGTTCTGAAAATGTATTTTGAGTAAATTCTGTATTATTATCCTTTAAGCTGTCTTTATTTTATGACGTTTTGATTTATTTCACTGTAATCATAAATATGAATTGCAACATGATTTTGTAATTTATTGTATTTAGGCTTTTACTTTATGGTAGGTGCTGTTCTACTAGATCAGACTGCAGTGGATTCTGGCTGACAAAGTTTCATTACAGATTGAAAACAATCAGTTGAAACTAGGGATGTGCCAAACTTTATCCTTCACCTTCAAATTAATCACTAACAGTTAAAAATTACAATTAATTTGTTTTTAATAGTTTAACACAACCTATATACATGAACATGCTGCTTTTTGTGCAAAATCTCTGCTACTCTACTGGTTCATCAATTTACAGTGTCCAATAAGTTATTGTATGTAACTTTCAGTTGTATGACCCACTTAACATTTGAATTAGCTAACTGATGCAGTTTTTTAGACTTTGTTATAAAATCAATCTTCAAATTTGAATGCTGTACTATGACAGCTACTCTGACACCTGCTAAATGTTAGTACTGTAGCTAAAATAGCTACTGATTTCACCTTTCTATAATTATTATAGAGCACGGATTCTCAAACTGTGGTACATGGAGCTACTGTCAGCGGTACACGACAAAATTAATATAAAAATTATACAATTTAGCTAGATGAGATGAGTCAGCCAAAGACCATTTAATTACTGACAGATTGAGCTAGATGAGATGAGTCAGATAAAGACCATTTAATTACTGACAGATTTAGCTAGATGAGATGAGTCAGTTAAAGACCATTTAATTACTGACAGATTTAGCTAGATGAGATGAGTCAGCCAAAGACCATTTAATTACTGACAGATTTAGCTAGATGAGATGAGTCAGCCAAAAACCATTTAATTACTGACAGATTGAGCTAGATGAGTCAGCCAAAGACCATTTAATTACTGACAGATTTAGCTAGATGAGATGAGTCAGCCAAAAACCATTTAATTACTGACAGATTGAGCAGGGTTGAGATTTAAAGTTACAATATATAACTATTAACTGTGTAAAAACAGCACATGTTTATAACATTAAAACACCTTGTCACCAGGAGTGTGGTTAACTAGATGTAGAAACTGTATGAAAATTTATAAAGATATATTCTATAACAGTGGTTCTCAAACGTTTCAGGCTCGCGTACCACTTTTTGTTTAATTACAAACCCAGGCCTAATTTTAAAAAAGATAAAAACCTAGGAACAAAAATTAATATTTTTCAACACTTACCCATTAATGTTTGTTTGTTTTTGAATTTCGCGCAAAGATACACGAGGGCTATCTGCGCTAACCGTCCCTAATTTAGCAGTGTAAAACTAGAGGGAAGGCAGATAGTCATCACCACCCACCGCCAACCCTTGGGCTACTCTTTTACCAACGAATAGTGAGATTGACCGTCAAATTATAACGCCCGCACGGCTGAAAGGGCTCGATGTTTGGTGTGACGGGAATTCGAACCCGCAGATTACGGGTCGAGCGCCCTAACCACCTGGCCATGCCGGGGCCTACCCATTAATGCGATTGTTTTTTCAAGCATGATTGAAGAATATGTGGTACGATATTTGTCAATTTTAATGGAAGAAAATACTGACGAGTCTATGGACGTAGTGGGTGAGTGCATTAGTGAGGAGAGTAGTATGTGTATGCACGTGGAAAGTTCATATATGGCTTATTATAAATTTAATTACTGACAGTGGTTTTTGGCTGACTCATTTCATCTAGCTAAATCTGTCAGTAATTAAATGGTCTTTAGCTTACTCATTTCATCTAGCTCAACCTGTCAGTAATTAAATGGTCTTTAGCTGTCTCATCTCATCTAGCTCAATCTGTCAGTAATTAAATGGTTTTTGGCTGACTCATTTCATCTAGCTCAACCTGTCAGTAATTAAATGGTCTTTAGCTGTCTCATCTCATCTAGCTCAATCTGTCAGTAATTAAATGGTTTTTGGCTGACTCATTTCATCTAGCTCAACCTGTCAGTAATTAAATGGTCTTTAGCTGTCTCATCTCATCTAGCTCAATCTGTC
>NW_013667603.1:18836-37875 GCF_000517525.1 Limulus polyphemus
CAATTTACAGTGTCCAATAAGTTATTGTATGTGTGGGTCATTGCTTCAATGTGAACCCATTCAGATAACATCCACGTTTCTGATGGGCTTGGCTACAGGATGAAAGAATTGACTCCAAGGTTTGACTTGTCCTTTTGCTGCTTGAACACCATCTCTAGATCCTTCTGGAATGGTTATATGCCAACCTTCAGTCTTTTGATTTTACTAATATCGGTGGAGAATAGACTATTTAATAAAATATTCATAGTTGAGTTGCAACTAATAAAAATTGAATTTTGCACACACCTAAAAATGATCTACCCAATAGATCTTTTTTCTTCTATTTTATGTCATAGTCGAGGTCATTGCTGGATGGAACCTGAATTCTTACTGCAATACTACATTGGTAGTGTGTTTACATAATTTTGTTTAGTGACCAAGGGTTTTTCTGGTGCTTGTGAAGAAGAAGATCAAATTATTATTACCTTCAACATATTCATCTTAAAATCTTATTTATCTGTAAAGATCCTGGCACCTTAGTTTACTGTTGATAATCAAGATGCAGTGGGATGATACAGTATAAATCACTGTGGTATGAAATTAAGTACACATATATTTTAAAAATGTAAACTGACAAGTCACATTTAATAAGTGTCTAAAAATGCAGTTTTTGTTGTTCGTCTTAAGTAATTATACATTCATTAACATTACTTCATCCACAATGTCAACTACAGGTTACAAAAAGTACTTCTGTACAAGAACATATCATAAATTATAGAAACTGTAACGTTTTCAGTTTTCCTTTTATAATTATTTATTGTGTGGTGTGGAGATACATAGGAGTGGGAGTTTTGTCAATATGCTTGGCTGTAACATGATCAGTTTGGTTTGTTTTGAATTTTGCACAAAGATACATGAAGGCTATCTGCACTAGCTGTCCCTAATATAGCAATGATAGACTAGAGGGAAGACAGCTAGTCAACACCACTCACCGGCAATTTTTTTACCAATGAATAGTGGGATTGTTCATCACAATATAATGCCTCAATGCCCGAAAGGACGAGCATGTTTGATGATGGGGATTCAAACCCACGAACTGCAGACTGTGAATTGAGTGCCCTATCTGCCAGGCCTGTAACATGATAATCTAGAAAATTAGGTGTTCCTAATTTATGACAAAATCTATCTACGAGAAACCTAAAAACAACAAAACATAAAGTTAGATCATCTGGCCACATGCCTAATTAGTGTTATTAAATGTTTTTAGAAATAACAGTACAAAATACACCCTGTGATTTCTGAATGCAAAATGAACGACTAATGGTTAAAAGACACAAATAGCAATGACTAAGACTTGTGCATTAACCAACTACAGGCATGGCAGGATGTCATTTTAAGTATAGAGGAGTAAAGAAAAATGTCCTTTCTTAAATTGCCAGGATATAATACTTAACACTGCCAGGATATAATACTTAACATTGCCAGGATATAATACTTAACACGTTACTATAACTTCAGTAAACACCTTACTGGAATAATTAAATCTTTGTATAAACTACCTACACTCACTAATTTTAGTTTAAAGTATTCTCAGTAGCAAAATAATGTAACGAATGATGATCCTTACAAAAGTAACATAAAATCTTCCAAGAAATCATTTAAAATTAGTCCCATTTCCAAAATGTAGGTTTTAGCACTGAAAATAATAATTATAATACCTGTCTCCTAAAAAAAGTTTTTTTTTTCCCTACTGTTTAACACCAGAGTACTTCAAATATTATACAACTTTGCTCAGAGTTACAGGAGAAATCTTCATAAGTAATCTTTAATAACTTGTCCTCCACTAATGATGAATTTGTTTAAACATATTCCACTGGCCTCAAAAATGTTTTCAACGAACAGTTGACATAACAAATGGGTGTGATGAATAAAACCTGGAGGACACAAAACAAACATGTTTGTTCTGCGTAACAGCATCATAAAATGTTATTAAACAGGAATGTTTGCTCTGCTTGAATTTAACTTATAAGAACTTTTAATTAATAAATTCCATTCAGCTGGCAACTGTGGTGTTTTTCAGCCAAGTTTTTATACATCTTTCCCAGATTCCCAATAATTTTTATCTGATTCTGAGGATATACAACTTGATTTGGGTGTACAAATTTCATTTCTGAATAGTTGTTTTATATAAATTTGAACTTGTAACTTAAAATTCTTTTTGGGGGTAATACATGATTTTTTAGTTCAAATTGCAAGCACTAAGCATAAACTCTCTGAGTAGTAATTTTTGTCATTTCAGAACAGTAACTGTACATCATTTCTAAATAGTAATCTTATTGTTTCTGGGTAGAAACTAAACATTACTTCTGAAGAGAAAATATACAATATCTTAGCAGTAACTGTGGTTCACTTGCAATTTCAAAATAATATGTTATTACAGAGTAATAATATTACATTCCTTTTGTAAGTTCTATGTAATAGTAATTGTATGTTTTTTCTGAGAAATAACTGTTTTTTCTTGAAAGTAATATGATTTATATATATATCCAAAACCATTTCTACTTTGGGTGAATCATTCTGATTTTTAACCCAAGATTATGCCATTACAATCGTACTCTTTAAATTCCAATTATCATCATCATTCTGTAGATTTGGTTTAATGCAATCCATCAAGTAAGTTTGTTATGGAGAGTAAATTGAGACAAGGACACTGTTGAGATGGCATTAATTTAAGTGTGTACTTCTGCAGTTGTACCGATACGTTTTTGTAATGCTGAATAAACATCAGCAAATCAAAAATCATACGGACAGTTAGCCCAATCAGAAGTTGGGACAACCATATTAGTTTCATTGCAAAGATATCAAAATGAAAACATTTAGCCAAGAAGAAGCCCAAGTAAAGAGCTCCATACCAGGACAATATGCTCACAACAAAGGAAACTGGAAAGAAAAAAAAAATCACAGGTAAGTTTATTACTTGAATGATACTTATAAAGTAAAATGTCAAAAGTGGAAAGAGAATCAACCATGACAAGTACAATAAAGACAAAACTGTATCCAAATACAAATTCCTGGCATACTGGGGTACAACCCTAACATCAAAATACCATAAAGTCTGAAAACACACAAACAAAACAAATACCAAAAAATAAACATCTTACATATTTTATAACTGCACGATACCCATAAACTACAACTAAAGAGGGAAAAGAAAACATACATACATCAACCACAAACGTCACCCTGATACAGAACTTTCGCCAAACATGGGTGTTCAAGAAATTCAACTCTGAATACACTGCCTTTTGTACATTACAGACAAAACAATACAAACAAAACTGTATCCAAATACAAATTCCTGGCATATTGGGGTACAACCCTAACATCAAAATACCATAAAGTCTGAAAACACACACACACAAAACAAATACCAAAAAATAAACATCTTACATATTTTATAACTGCACGATACCCATAAACTACAACACATACATACATCAACCACAAACGTCACCCTGATACAGAACTTTTGCCAAACATGGGTGTTCAAGAAATTCAACTCTGAATACACTGCCTTTTGTATATTTTTCTCTGCAGGTTTCACTGACACTCAAAGTAGGAAGGTAACTGAAGAAATTAAATCATTCCCATTTATCTGTTTAGATTCTTTTTTTTTTTCAGACTGGAATTCCCATTTTCCTTCAGTTGTCATTTCTGTTTATCTTTTGAGTAAGAACTGAATTTTTTTTCTTCAACCATATGGCATTCCTGTGTAGTTATTTGATACGTTTGTTCTGAACGTAACTATATTACTGCTGATTATCAACTATACATTACATTTCTTAACAGCAAGCTAAACCGGTTGTATCCTACCAATGTGCACGTATCCATGTGAAACAACAATAGCTACAGAACTGAATCAATATAATAATCATCATCAAATTTACGAAATGTTGTCCGATTCAAATCAAGTACTGCTTTCAAACTGTTGTTTTATAGGCCCAGCTTTCCTGTCATTAAAACAGGCACAATTTTCTCGTAAATTATATTTAATATATCATATTCATTCTGATACATTACACAATTAAATCGCTTTGTTAGAATTTATGGTTAACTTCAGTATTTTGTTGTATTTTACCACATATTTCTTTCTTGTTCTGAGTTTAGTATGACTACAAAGAAATTTGTATTCCCAGTAAACAATATTTTACATCCCTTTTTTGTTTAAAAATAGATATGCAAATAAAGACAATAATGAACTTTAAATCCTTTATTTCTATGCAAGAACCAGTACAAAATAATAATATTTTAATCAGGAAAACAAAATATCTAAATGTTAAGACGTACTTATAATTTATTACTTCAACAAAAGGAGTCTTGAAATTTTTTCTGGGCTTTTATTTTCAGAAATTTTCATACACAACACCATGGCATATATGATAGATAAAATTATATACAACAAAAGCTGAATATTTAAAAGTTAAAAAGATGAAACGACGAACAAAGCAATGCAGACAAAACTTGCTACTACTCTAGTTTAGGCTACACTATTATCACATTATTGATTAGTGACAATACTTCAGTCTTCATCTTTAACAGTCAGAATAAAACTGCCACGTTCACATTTTCTAGCATAGTATGCTACTCTTATACAGTTAACCCTAACTGAAGAAATAATGTCAAGGAATCAAAAACAGTTTTGTGTAGTGAAGCCTAAACTAGAGAGACAGCACTGCCTGAAATTCAGATCTGTTTTTTTCTGTCTGTCTGCACTTGTCACACTTAATAGCATGAAACATTCAACTACGTCAGCTCTTTGTCTAAGAACAGTCCCTTGGTAGTGGTATGCTCCGACTTTGAACTATACAGTGTTTCCGATGTCAATACGTCTACAGTACGGTAAGGTAATAGTATCACGATACTTGATGTTTAAAGCCCAGAGTGTGTCACAAAGGTAAGCTGTTATCACCTTATTCTGTCAAGCCTACACATGTTTTACAAAAAGAAAAGAGATTAAGAAAAATCATAGAATGACATAAACTCATCAGTTTCAAATGTTGCAGTGTTTTCATAGTCTTCAACTACAGTGTCCTTACTACTGCACATTTTACAAGTTTTCTCAGACCTGCAACTATCGACTTACACGATTAAGACATAAAATAATTTGATTTTGAACCTATACCATAAAGTATTGAATATACAGACATGCTATCGGTATCAATATCAATTTCTTATGATGTCTGTTCTTAAAGAAAGCTACTTAAACACACATTTGATTTTGAACCTATATCATAAAGTCTTGAATATACAGACATGTTATCGGTATCAATATCAATTTCTTGTGATGTCTGTTCTTAAAGAAAGCTACTTAAACACACATATGATTTTGAACCTATATCATAAAGTCTTGAATATACAGACATGTTATCGGTATCAATATCAATTTCTTGTGATGTCTGTTCTTAAAGAAAGCTACTTAAACACACATTTTACATTTTACGTTCATATAAGCAATGTTTTTGGTCAGTTATATGACTGTTTAACATATTTTCTATCCCAAATGTCTGAACTGTATAATGTAACAGTGTAATAAGTCTTTACTACTATAGTTATAACACTGTCAATTCTTACTTAATTTGAACACTTTTTTATTATTATCTTTTTCAGAATCAAGAGCACAATTTGGAACAAACAACAGATTTAGGAAACAAGTTCATCCTTCAAAATGAAAAAAATATAAAAAATAAACAAACCTTCAGTATCTTGTGAAGATTTTCCTCCAAAAACATTTGCACAGTTTTTTTTTTAATGAAGCCAGGACATCAAGTGATTTCGTAGGCACTTAAAACTTCCTTTTATACTTTAATTGGCTACGAGGATTATTATAATACATGAAGTACCCATGCTTTCTTAGGTACTTAAATACTGATTTTCTCGTATTCTCTCATGTTTCAGATTTTTAGATAAAAACAGAGGTTTTCCTTCATATTACTTTAATGCTATAAATACCACAAGATTTCAAGAACTTGGTAATAAACAACTATTTTTAAAAAGTTTGTCCAACTGTGTAAGTTCAGGTTAATAAAAGTTGTTGCTAAGATAAAAGAAATAACTAGTTAATTAGTCTTAAGTCATCAATAGGCTACTAACTATGATTGATCCAGGAGAAGATTAATTCTAAAAAGTAGTACATTTAAAAATTTATAAGTTAGACAGAAGTAAAAACATGTATTTATTGTTAGTAAAATACTTTACAAAAACTAACTTTCTTTTAACAAAGAGTTCCATCAGTGCTAATGCTCTCAAGGCTAGCAGCTGTGAGGAGCTCCATCAGTGCTAATGCTCTCAAGGCTAGTAACTGTGTGGATCTCCATCAGTGCTAATGTTCTCAAGGCTAGTAACTGTGTGGATATCCACCAGTGCTAATGCTCTCAAGGCTAGCAACTGTGTAGAGTTCCATCAGTGCTAATGCTCTCAAGGCTAATAACCGTGTGGATATCCACCAGTGCTATTGTTCTCAAGGCTAGCAACTGTGTAGACATCCACCAGTGCTAATGCTCTCAAGGCTAGCAACCGTGTAGAGTTCCATCAGTCCTAATGCTCTCAAGGCTAGCAACTGTGTGGAACTCCATCAGTCCTAATGCTCTCAAGGCTAATAACCATGTGGAACTCCATCAGTTCTAATGCTCTCAAGGCTAGCAACTGTGTAGTTTTCATGTAAGTACAAACCAGTATACGATATAAGCTGTTTTAACCAACAACTAAAGCAGATACCTGTTTTTAAGGTTTTGCTTAGGTTAAAGAAAACATTGACCTGAACTAGGTCCAAAAACAAAAAAAAAGAAACTGTGCCCAATTTTCCCCTGAATTAACATATACATTGTTTTAAAGATGATTTAGGGATGTATTCTATAATTTATGTGATAGCTTTAAAATAGATAGTTTGGGAAGAGTGTTGCAATTCATCTAAAAGGTTTAATGGTTAGTTTGTTTCAGCTATTTTTTTGCAAAACTACACAAGCTAGCCATACACAGCCACTCCTAATTTTGAAATGATAAGCCTAGAGGAAAGGTAGCTAGCCAACAGCACCCACCACCAACTGTTGAGCCACTTTAATCCAACAGTGAAATTTCACCATCACTTTTTTTTAACACACGGTCACGTGGTTAACGTGTTAGATTATATGTTCAAGAATCCACAGTTACTATCCCATTCCTGCTAAGTTTCACTCTACACTTTGAATCTGTGAGTGTGTTTTAGTTGTGCTGGTGTAGGTTTTTATCATGAAGATCCTCACTGGTAGATTATAAGATTGTCTCAAAAATGAGCTAAAAAACAGGTGTATGAAGACCATTAAATCTTAAGTTAAACACGGTCACGTGGTTAACGTGTTAGATTACGTGTTCAAGAATCCACAGTTACTATCCCATTCCTGCTAAGTTTCACTCTACACTTTGAATCTGTGATTCAAAACTAGCTAAGAAATGCTGTTTATGATTAAAAATCCCACAGTGAGAATTAACATCCAGAAATACATTGAAACCGTTTGTTTGTTTTGAATTTCCCGCAAAGCTACACGAGAGCTATCTGCACCATTGAAACAGATAAATAAAAAATTAAATAAATAGGTGTTAAATTTTAAAATTTCAGGCAAATGTTACTTGGTAATGTCAAGAGTTAAAGTTCAAGAACACTTTGTTTTTTTAACCCTTGAGCTCAACAGAAATTATGATGCTTTTCCAACCACATGTCCAATGATTTACTATTTTGGTACAACTCTAGCTTTTCAGTTTCACAAATCTTTGTAATCATCAAAGAAACTGTACGTTTCCAAAACTTTCTCATAGAAAATTTACTTTGTTGATCATATTTTTCCAACAAATAAGTCTTAACAGTGACAAAATTATCCTAATGGTGTTGAAACATGTAATTTAAATTGCAGTCTAAAATATATAAAAAATTACTTAAACAGTTACAAACTGATCAACAGCTGGAACATTCAACACACACACAGTACTTTTGAAAGCCTCAATGTATTGATTTTTCAATGTCATAAACAATATTTATTTTAAGTTTACAAGTATATGATTTCAGTATCGGGCTACACTTATCATGATAAAATAAGCTTGAAAGCTACTTGAAAAATATAAATTTTAATAATTTCTTGTTTTCTATTTCTTTAAAATGCTTGTCAAGTTTCAAAGCTAACCTTAAGGCTGCAATATCAGGACACATAAACCTTAGACTAGCCATATGTAGAAAAAAAGTAATCTGAGAATCATTTCTCCTGGTGTTTATCTGTTTAGTATTATTGAAATTAGTTTTATGTAGTTTTGTCTGTGTAACATCCCTGCTACCATTACAAAATCAGTAATGTACAAAACATTATTGAATGCCAATAAATACTTCATGTGATTATGAATGTTTCTAAGACTTAAAATTTTCTCAACTGTGTTTTCTAAAGCAAAACTGTATCCAATCACAATGAATCTAATTTAATCAACCCCAAAACATATAAAAACCTTAAAATTTACGTTATGTAACAAATGAAAATAAAAGTCTTAACATACATATAAGAAAAGTACAAATACAGTAAAAAAAGTTACTTACAAACTAAAAAAAAATTGTAGAAAGTTCAGAACAGCAATGTAATTACAAAAAAAAAACTAGATTAAGGGATGGGGAATTGCACATTGCAAAGCAGTTGTTGTTCTAAAGATTAATTTAGATCTGCAGATTCTTTTTGTAACAGCATAGTCATATATAAAATTTAAATACAGCATAATTATATGTATTTCTTTAAATCCCTTCAGATGAAAACATTTAGTACTCTGACAGTTGCCAGCCAAAAAAAATTTGCTATGAAAAATTGACAACTGGTGTTAAGTTTTGCTAAGATGTAAATTTAAAAACAAATTGTTAAATCTTGGTGTATTTGCCTTTCTTTTCAAGCAAAGTATTTTATACTTTATCACAGACAACGAAACAATAACAACAAAAACCTAACATTAACTCTTAACTTATGATCTGGCTTATTTTAATAAAAGCATAGAGAATATATGAAATAGCTTAAAATGTATGTTTACCATTTAAAAGCTATTAAAATAATGAGAACTATGCAATTAACGAGAAATATACAGGGTAATTTTGTACACATCTTACACTCCCTATTTGTAATAACTGTGGTATAATTAGTGAATGACATGAAATTTGGTAGTAAACGGAAGCACAGTAGCAAACATTGTGCTTCATCGTTTCTTTGTGAAATCTTTTAATGCAACGTTTTTTCGAACTGTGACATTTATTGATGTGGGATTTTCTGGCCTAGAATGTTACTTGATTTGAACACCCCCCCTCCTTTTTTTTTCTGGGGTGAGTTGAGTGCAGCTCACACATTACATGGGACCTTAAGGATGTAGTAACTTTAGAGGTCTATGGACTTTCTTAAGACACAAGTCACAGTGTTGTGTGCAATTATGCAACACATGATACTACAGAAAGGAAGACATACTGAACATAAGTCATTCATTGTCCCCGAATCTCTCAAGTAGGATGTATAAAAAACATCTTATACTTAATATAACGAGTCACTTACAACACTGAAACTATGAAATACACCAATTTAGCCTATGTATGTACATATATACATGTATTAAAAGTAATAATAAAATATTATTTTCTTACCTCAGTTAGAATAATTTAGTACCTTTTAATTTTCAAAAAGACTTAAAAACATAGAAATTTCACATCTGAAAATTTTCACATTTATATGACAAAGAACTGTATATCAAACATGAATGGATATATTCTTGCATGTCATTCAATATTATCCTCATTAATGCAGTTAGAATTTTTGATTTTAAAGAAGAAAAAAAAATCTTAACACATAAAATGTTGAAAACCATTTTGATAAAGATTTGCGAGATCTTTACAAAAATGTCAGTGTCTTACTAAATAAAATAAAAGATGTTAAAATTCAAAAGTCATGCATACCTTTACTTCGGGCTAGGCCGAATCATTACGTGACTGTTTGGTAAAGGTGTCTCCATCATCCTGTTGCAGTGAGCGTTTTTTGTCTCGATCGCCTTTTTCGGGATTTGCAATATCTATTCTGATCCTGCCTCCTGCGATCTCAAAACCGTGTAAAGTCTGAAACACAAGAGACTTGACAACATTATATGGTAATTTATACATCTCTAACTGAGAATCTGAAAAAAGATAAGAGGAAATATATATATCTACAGCTAATGTGAATATTATTAGAAATGTTAATTAATACTGCTTTTTTATTACAGAGCATCAACATGAATATATTGAAAATGTTTGAATCTTCTGAGTGTATGTAAAGAAGCATATAATATATCAACCACACCGTATCTGTTGCATCCAGTGCCAACAAGGCCTTTATCCAATACCATGGCCCATCAAGCTGGATGGGATATGACACACAGAGTAACGGTTGAGGCAATATTTATATTAAAAATTTTCTTGAATGTGAAGATTAAATTGGCAGAGTATAATTTTTCATTTATTTACGTCGCAATACATCAGAATTAGGGATAGGATTTTGAAAACTACTTTATTCACTTTAACAACATGTACTATTAATTATTATTTTCTTTAATTGCCTTACTCATTCTCATTCAGAAGAACCAGCAAGCTAGTCTTCTTAATGATCTTTTTAAATTTACTACAGTCGAATATTTGTGGGCAGCTTCTTTTTCTAATGACAGCATCAAGACAAAAATAGAATACCCACAAAAATGTAATGGCACTAAAATAACCAAATAATTTATTATCGTCTAATCTAATGTACAAAATATATGATAATTTATACGAGTTAAATTCCACTCTCTCTCAATTTGCAACAAATAGAGACAAGTTAAGGATCAATAAAAAAATCTGAAAAAGTACATAGTTCAGAGCTGGTTACTGATCGATGATGCCGAGTCAGTATGTTTACAATATTTATGAGTCACATCTTTTAGAGATAGTCTTTCGTAAAACTGAAATTAGCACAATGGTACAAAGTGTCACTGATAAAAATGGAAGATATGAGAGATGTGGTTAGATTAGCAAAGGTTTTTCAACGACTTTCAGTACTGAAAAATCTGCTGAAAAAATTCCATGACTTTCAAGAACTTACATGGCCTATGCAAGCTGTACTATTATTAATTAAGATTATCTATACTATACAGGATTTAAAATGGGTTCAAGAAATAGAGAACATGGCATGATGATACTACAAAACAATGTAGACTAAGCAATATGGCAATGCATGGTTTCCAAATTCATTAACATAAGAAAAATGAAAGTGAAAAAAAATCAACTAAAAAACTGAAAAATCAGGTTCAGGAATTTGTGAAAATTTTCAACTAATCCTCTAGAACCAAAACATAAAAGTGATATTTTCTTTACAGTTTACTAAAATTCTAAGAAAACCTTTAATGATTGTTTGTAAGTGTAAATACATAAACTGAAAAGTCACAAGTCCAGTCTCAAAGATAAATAACACTAATGTTTTTGCAGGTGAATTTTGTTAAAGGCTTAGGTGTTAATTAAGATCTTATATATCAAAAACTTATTTTTGAAACTCATTTTTAAGGTCGCCGTAAAAACTACTCTTACACTTTCAGTTCTTGAAAGTAGCTTTTTACAAATAAAATTCAAATAAATATTAGAATATTTATTTGAATTTTTATTTGTAAAAAAATTTTATGTGAATATTCAAGACTTTGTTATAAATAACTAGATAACTTAATGGCAATAGCATATTATTAAATAATAAACTTCTGAAAAATGTCCTTCAAATACCCATTATTAATTTAATTTTAAAAACTATATTATATTTAAAGAGTGTAAATACTTGCCTGCATAGCTTGAAGTGCTGATTGCTTGTCTGAAAATTTTGCAAATCCACAGTTTTTCCCAGGAAGGAGATAAATTTCCATTAAATTTCCAAATCGACAGAACAGGTTCTCCAACATTTTGGTTGGCAGTCGATCAGGCATGACAATAAACAATCGTTCTTTCATCTCACTACCAGGTTTGGCCATAGGTTGAGGGGGAGGCAATCCTCCAGGTTCCTGCATGCTGTTCCCATTAGTTTGTGCAATACCTAAAAAACAGAATTCTTTATAAAAACAATAATTAAAATATTGTGTTTAATGGAAAGAAAACATGCATGTAAGAACACACGAAGAAATTTTTAAAACCAGGGACAAACTAACTGAAGACAAAATAAACTTCTGGAATGTAATGTTTTTTGAAACAAAAGTCGAGTTGGACACTTTTTTTTTTTTATCTACATTTTACTACATTACGCAAGTAACAATGATGTCAGAATGCTAAATAGAAAAGAAATGCACAGAGCAAAGGATGGGTGTAACATTTTTTAAAATTTTAAACCTTATGGAATCTATACCTAACAAACGGAAGCTCTATTATACGTATAATCTAAATAACTAAACGTGGCAAAATATTAATTTAAAAAGAAAAAATTAAGAAACAACTGAATCGTAACAAGAACAAAATAAAAATACCTGCGGAGTTATTTACATGAAAACCAACATTCTTCAGTACATTTGTTGCCTCTGAAATTTTTTCCATCAAACTAGCAATATGGTTTGTAAGTTGTCCAGCTGGAGCTGAGGCAAGTGCTGGATCAGCTCTACAATTGAAAGAAAACATAACGATTATTAACTATGATAATAAAAAAACTAGATATGCTAAAAACTCAAAGTTAAAACTTCAGCACTGTCAATCATTGTATAACAAGGGTAATAAAATTAACACACTGTCACATATTTATAATATATAATATTAAAATCTATTCATTAAAATGACTTCAAATTTAATCTCAGAATGTCTATCTATATAAATCAACCAATCAATTTCATTTTACCAACTATGTCTTTTAATGTAATACTACTGCTACTATAAATATTTCAAAATCCTATTCCTGAGTTGGAAAATATAATTCTATAGTGAGTAAAAAAAAAGAAATTTTGAACACTAACCCTTTGGCATTAAACTAAAAACAAAAACTAATATGCTCACAAATTATTCAATATATCTTATCAAAACTTGTAAGAGATCCTTACAAAGTATTCTTGTGAATAAATAAGACGGAAAAACTGAAATATGCTTAAATATATAGTATACTGTAAACAAGGACAAACTATCAAAATCTGAGTTCAACTGACCAGTGAAATAATAATAACAATGAGAGTTGTAAAAAAATGTGGTATACAGATTAATTTCATTACAAATATAATACTCAGTTTAAATTCTAATCTATACATTAATTCTTGGTCCTAATACAATATTAATATGCATCTGAAAAAAAAAAAAAAAAGAGCAGGTCATACAAAAAAAAAAGTTCCATTTCTTCATGAGACCAAACTTTTGAAACACCTCATATTAATAAATACCACTTACGTTTTAGGTTTATTACCAAAGTGCTTATTTTCTAAAAAAAAACACAGGTCTTTTTTCAAAATGTTATCAATGTGAAAAATATTCTGTGATTGATTCTATGCTGTTTTATGTCAGTGACTCTTGGTGTTGGGCATATATTTAACATTAACAAGCTTATGTTTATATGATAAAGATTTACTTATAAAAACTAGAGGGGCACTCAGTAGAGCGAATATCTCTGCCACACAGCGTTGATCATATTCGGATCTCCAAAAATACAAAAATTTGTCTGTATGTCTGTTATTATCAACTTACATGGATCAGTTTTAGCAGAACAATGGAGAGTAATATTTTACACATGTCCACCAAGTTTCATCAAAAACCAATCATTTTTGACTGAGTTAAAGAGCTAAAATAGTGTGAAAAATCAATCCCTATGTTAACAGATAAGAGATTTTTGTGACTTTGTTGTGACCTTGACCCTCCAAAAACTAATCACTTATAAGTTGGGTTATAGTCCAAATCTATACCAACTTTTGTCCAAATTCGTTTAGTTGTTTTTGAGAAATATTGCTGACAAACATACAAACACAGGGGGTGAAAACACAACATCCATTCACCTTCGGTGGCGGAGATAATTATAGTGTTTAATTTAAAACCAATTTAAAGTTACGTCCTTCCCAAATGTCACATACCCTATTAATGAAACTCGATTTCCAACAACACCGCCTGGTCTAAATAAATGAAAATATAAAAATAATCTATGAATCAAATGTGAGTGTTTGATATTTACAGGTTCATGTAATACAAGAGATTTGTGTAAAAAAATTATACACTTAACCTGTAGCTGCAGCACAACGACTCACTGAATGACTCTGAGTTTTTTTTTTATCAAGTACAAACTTTTACCTCATAGCTCCATCTATTGACCAATTTGAGATCTAATTACAACCAAAGGTATTGAGGATTCCCTCTTGTTTAATTACTTTTCCTGTAGAAAACGCACAACTTTGATTACAGAATTATATTTATTTCTCCTTGTTGTTTGAGCCGATATGACACTTTATAAGTAATTTGCAAGAAATAATGTGGTATAAGAGCATTCACAAAGTTGCATCACTTATAACATTCTGTTAAGAAGAACCTAGCTTTAGGTTGAACTATCTAAGGTTTAATTTATTTAAACCAATGGCACTGATCAAACATTCCTTTAAAAAGAACTAGAAAAAACGGAGGTTAGTCTAAGGTGTGATTCTTACATAATACTCAACTATTCAGAGAACTCAGTGAATCCAACAAGTATTAAAGAGCAGTATTCAGAAAATACAAATTAGATGATAACTATAATGGTACCATTCAAAGACTCAGTTTTATATATTATTAACACACAAACTCAGGGATTACAGAAACCCAAAGCAAGGGTAAAGGGTGAACTGGAATTAAGCGATTATATAAAAAAAGTAAATTTTTTCTTAATATTTATTTATATATATGTTACATATGGACGTATCTTTCATTTCACATATAATTTAATTAAGCATTACCAAAATATTTATTTCATTTATTTACCTAATATTTTTCTAAATAAATAAAGTAACTGCACTTTCAGAGCCATGAAACATCTTGCAACATCAATCAAATGAGCAGAGACTTTAAGTAAACAAGCATGAAAACCTTGTACTCCAGTTTACCTTGTTTTTACTCTCCTATTTCAATTGGATAATTTCAGTAAGATAATAAGGCTCTCAGCTAAATGTATATATTAAATGTGTAAAGAAATCTGAGCCAATTACACCTCAATAATGTTTAGACTTATCACGAAAACTTACTTCATTCCTCCACCACTTGGTATATCAATAATTTGCAACAAAAAACCTGGTGGGTATTCTATGCGACATATTTTCTGTCTTGCCCATGTAGCGGCTTCAGAATTATTAAACTTCAAGCTAGCCAAACCTGCATTAGATATAGACCAAAACAAACTTTTTTAATTAATTAATAAAAGGTAATGGCAACAAAAGAAAATGAAACATAAAATATGATAATTATACTATCTATTCTAATATAAAATCAAAAAAATTTTTTTGAAATGTAACACGTTTCTTGAAGAAATTATGAGAATATTAAGATAAATCCTATTAAAAATCATTAACAAACCTAGTCACCAAAATCTAATGACATGCTTTCAGTTTACTTAAAATTCTTGTATTGTTTGAATGATATAATGAATTTTAAACTTCGTTATATTACGAAAAGATTTGACATATTCTTCGAGACCGACCTGATATGCATGAGATTACAAATAAACTTACCAACATTCACATCACAACGTTCCAGCCCAGGAATTAGGTCAAAAAGGTGATACAGTTGTTCATAGCTTGCTGTCTGCGGAACTGCCACGTTGACTCTTAGCATATCATCAGATTTGGTAGGAATGCGAGGAGTGTTATCATACCCAGTGTTTACTGAAATGAAGCGATTGATTGATTTTTCACATGCAATAACAAAGTTATTAATATTACCATAACAATAAATACACAAAAAATATTTACTACAATCATTAAATTGTAATGCGATAGGCTTGCTAGCTTTCTTGTTCCAAATTGAACATAGAAAAGCATTCACACCCGGTATTTTGGGAGTTACGTTCAAACATGTAACTACCATTTGTTTGCACAAAATGAATGGAATTTTGCAACTGTACCATGATAAGCACTTTTAATCATGTAACACATGACTATACGTAAGGTTATGAACTTTCAGCTTGTAACTGAGAGCTGTCACCCTAAACCATATATATATCAGTCATGTGCTCTATGATAAATTACTCTAATAATTTATGTACTTGCAAGTTTTAGACAACAAGATGTGACACGTGTGTATGATTTTTCTTAATTTCTTTGCAATTCAACCCAAAGGATATAAAATATAGTTTTCAGTGGTTTTAAGAAACACCAAATCTGTGCTTTGACCTACACATTGATCAGAAAATTACTGAACGATATTTGAATGTGATAAATAAAGAAAAGAAAGTATATTTATCAAATATAAATCGATTTTGACCAAGAATATTGATAGCAAAAATTGTGTTACTTAGTTTGACCTAATGCTATTTTGGAAGATTAATTTCCACGTCACAGATATACCCCGGTCAGTTTCTGCTGTATCTTTTATCATTTATAGCCTGAAGTGGTTACTTTTGCAATTATTAAAATAAAATATAAAAAATATATATATATATTCTAATGAATATCAGTCAAGTTGAAACTGAATGGACTTGCAAAATGAAACATTCTGATCCACATTGAAACAAAAAATAAATTAGAAAACAAAAGTGACTGTTTTAAATATTTTTCTCAAAACAGTGTCTCACAAATAACTTTTGTACAATTCACAACCTAAAAATTGAGGGAAAAACTAAATCAAATCATATGGATTTCATTAAGCCAAGATTAGCTACTAATTAAGTATTTAGTAAGTTCGATAAGTATTTCCACTATCAGAAGACTAAAAAATCAAAGGATACCAGTGATACCCTCCCAGTCAAAAAAAAAAGGATAAAGACATATCCTACTTTATTATTACCTACGGTGAATTGATTTATTTAGTGACAATACAACCACTAATAATACTTAGGTAAACATTATACACTATTAGTAAACCTTAACAATAATTTCCAATAAATAAATAAATTAGAAAATTCTACACTGGTTTTCAATTATTATGTGCAAGACTAGTTCAAATTTTGACTGTAGACAATTCATCAGGTCCAATGATACAAGATGCTGGATAAAGCTAATGAGCTGTGACAAACTCCATTACTTATTGTAATTACATAATCTATGGCTAAACATTGTAAAACAAACAATGTGGTGTGCTTAATCCTATCACTATTGGTAGGTGAAAAAGTGAATGTAATGGCCTTTTACAGAGTTACCTTCAAAACTTAATTAAACTGCTTCATTATCAATACATATCAACAAACTTGGCATTAACTGAATAACAATTACTGCTATGTGCACTCTGAAACTTTGTTTTTAACTGAAACATCTACACTGAATGAATAACACTATCGTTTGTTTTAGTATACAGGTTACATAAGCAATATGACCCTTAATTTCATGGGTTAATGATGTATCTCTTTCAATCACACATATATTTACATATTTGTACTTTCCCATGTCTGAAAATAATTCAAATTCAATAAGAAATTTTGAAACAAATGCAAAAATGTTGGCTATATGATCACATTTAACAGTCATCCTGGTTTTGACGTAAAACCAACGGAATAAATATTACAGATATTAACATGGAATTAGTAAACCAGCCTTGGACTTATGGACAACTATTTTAACAGTCATGCTTGTTTTGACGTAAAACCAATGGAATAAATATTACAGACATTAACATGGAATTAGTAAACCAGTCTTGGACTTATGGCCCACTATTTTCAATTCTTATTTACATCAATAGCCTCAAACACAAACTGTCAGAACTGAGGTATTCTTTAACAGTTGTTGTTATAAACATAAAAAATAATTTCACACTAATATTTTCTTACAACTTAAAGAATCGATGCCTATAATAATAAAAAACATGCAAGTTCACTCTTTGGTATTTCCAGTTGAAGGAACACAGTGGACATACTTGAAGTCAACAAAAGGAGAAAAGGCTATTAATGAAATTTTAAACATACAGCTCTATAAAGATTAAAATTTTCATTAATTACTTTTTTAAATAAGTTTCAGAAAGAGTAGGTTGTACTAGATTTGAATTTTCTATGAACTACATCTGCCTTGGATGAAGAGGTGGGTACTGCTTTAGTCTCTGAGCCGAGACTTTTATTAGAAACTACTGTTGGTTTATATACAGTTGATCTGTTCAGGCATGGTTCATGACACCATCAATGTAGTTGTAATGTTTGTGGAGAAAAGAACCTAATCTGTGGTGACTTTGGTGATGTGGTTACAGAGTACAAATGTCCAATGTTGGAGTCAAGACTTTGATTGTGATTGAGGTTAGGCCGATAGATTTTACTACCGACCAGTTTTTTTTTTCTCTGTTGTTTCTAGTGCTCAAGATTTGATGTTGATTACAACTGAAAGTGTAACCTGTATGTTCAGCTAAGATGTTTGATCCAGGATATGTTTTGTGGTATCTTAACATTATTTCCTTCTTTGGTATATCAATTTGAGGAGGAACTGAGTACTCTGTAAAAATTATACAGGATATGTTTTGTGGTATCTTAACATTCTTTCTTTCTTTGGTATATCAATCTGAGGAGGAACTGAGTACTCTGTAAAAAATTATACAGGATATGTTTTGTGGTATCTTAACATTCTTTCCTTCTTTGGTATATCAATCTGAGGAGGAACTGAGTACTCTGTAAACATTATACAGGATATGTTTTGTGGTATCTTAACATTCTTCCTTCTTTGGTATATCAATTTGAGGAGGAACAGAGTACTCTGTAAACATTATCCAGGATATGTTTTGTGGTATCTTAACATTCTTTCCTTCTTTGGTATATCAAGTTGAAGAGGAACTGAGTACTCTGTAAACATTATACAGGATATGTTTTGTGGTATCTTAACATTCTTTCCTTCTTTGGTATATCAATTTGTGGAGGAACAGAGTACT
>NW_013667603.1:38390-39867 GCF_000517525.1 Limulus polyphemus
ACAGGATATGTTATGTGGTATCTTAACATTCTTTCCTTCTTTGGTATATCAATCTGAGGAGGAACTGAGTACTCTGTAAACATTATACAGGATATGTTTTGTGGTATCTTAACATTCTTTCCTTCTTTGGTATATCAATCTGAGGAGGAACCGAGTACTCTGTAAACAATATATTTCGGTTTTATTTACACTTTATGTTTGAAAGTTGTAAATACATTTTGAAGGTGTTTTAGCAGTTTTGAAGTAAACTTCAACCTGGCATTATCACAAATTTTCTTAATTTTGTTGCATGAATCTGGTAAGTATGGTAAATACTGTATTACTGGCATTTATCTAAGGTTTTATTTGTTAGAATTGAAATGGATAAAAGTAGATGGAAACCACTGGCTTGAACATTCTCACTTGTGTGTTCTTTCTTCTTGATTACTTTTGCTCTTTTTTAGCACAGATGAAGAGGCAACTAATTATCCATTACTGACGGAGAGAGGGTGGTTAGATTTGATGTGTAGGTAACTGTAAAGTGGATGTAGGTCTTCTGTAAATAATAGTAGCTGCGTGATTACTTTGTCTTTAAGTGAGGATGTCTAAGAAAGGTAAAACTGTATGTTTTTCGAGTCTGCAAAAGTGTCATCCTGATATCTTTTCCACATGGTTTGTTTTGATTTAATAAAATTAATTTCCATTCGTCCTGCCTTCTAGTATATATCAGGCTAAACAATAACAAATGTAAACATAAGTCCTGTTGATACATACTCGATCTGAAAATGAATGTTGAAAGACTTCATCTCGGCAGTATCAGTATATGAAAATAATACTAAAAAATAAAACAATATATATATATGTAATGAAATAAATAGCTTCAGTACTATAAAACAATAATGAACTTAATATAAAATAAGCATTAAGAAGTTTTTGCAAAATTCGTTATAAATCCCAGTGTTCACTTAAAGTCATAACAGATGTTGTATTTGGTAATAGCTCCCAAATGTGTTGTCTACCAGACAAAATTCAAATGCTGATGTTAAACTAGCCAGTAATCATGGAAAATTAATTAAGAATATGGAGTTGAGTGCTTACATCCACAACAATGAAATGAAACCACCCTAATATTTCTACTTTAGGTATTATAAGAACTTTTAAGGGTAACTGACTGCCTTCCAACAACTGGCTGCAGACAGTGAAAGGCAGTAGGAGTCGAGACGTTGTGGGCGTAAGCACTCAACTCAATACCCTTAATTGATTTTCCATGATTACTGGCTAGTTTAACATCAACGTTTGGATTTTATCTGGTAGATGGGATATCCCCAATGCATTTGGGAGCTATTACCACAAACAATATCTGTTATGACTTTAAGTGACATCTGGGATTTATAAAAAAACTTCTTAATGCTTATCTTATAAGATTCACCTGTGGATACAAATATATATATATATATATATATATATATATATATACTACACACGACAATAATAACTA
>NW_013667603.1:39888-59118 GCF_000517525.1 Limulus polyphemus
CTGTGGTAGTACAATAATATATATATATATATATATATATATATATATATACACACACATAAATACATACACACACATAATAGAAAAGAAAATATTGACTAATAATTACTACTATCATAAAGACTACGAACAAAATTGTGTGCAATGCAAATTTTTAGTGTAATAAAATGTCTGAAAATTGTGTTTCAAACATGTATAACAGCACTACACCTGAACCAGTATTAAAATACTTGCAATAAAATTTTTCATGTCAGTTTGTTTGTAGTTAAGCACAAAGCTACACAATGGGCTATCTGTTCTGTGCACACCACAGGTATCAAAAGTCAGTTTTTAACATAGCAAGTCCTCAAAATGACTGCTGAGCCACTGGGGGTTATTTCCAAGTCAGAACATATAGAAAAATGAGATGAATTAATTCCTAGTATTAGGCTGTCAACACATATTTACACATAGATGACAGTCCTTCATGAATGGTGCATTCTAAGAAGAAAACATAAGGTGTAATGCATTTTACCAGGTTTATTGTAAAATGGATTTCTGTGTAAATTTTGTCAAAATATATTACTAGGAAAAGGCCAACACCTGGAAAGTGACTGCCCACTTCTTTGGCTCGTGCTTGCCAGCTTTAAAAAATAGGGTTTTGTGGTCACCTATTGCACAAACTCCAGTAAAAGACTTTCTGGCAGGTGTCCAATGGGGATCCAAGCACTTTTCTGGGTCTCCCCAATGCAAATTCTCTTCCTTCATATCAGAGTGGATATGGGAGACCCTTGCCACTGACCAGTTCCTAGCTGCTGGTGTGATGGTCCTTAGAGAGTTCCTCACTGATTGTATACAGCACAATATTGTACGAACTTCGAGTTATAAATCAATAAACAAACAAATAATAAGTAAATAAATAAAACCTATAAATAATAACTAGAATGTGTTGAATCATCAGTTGGGCACCCTTGCGGTTAACCTTAATGAAATAATATCAACCAGGGTTTGAGCATTGAGACTAGTCATTTAGTCATTACACATTTTGTTATTAGCTATAAATATGGACCACCAAAAGCTTTCATGGGCCCCAGGGAAGGATTGGTGTGTGTGTGCCCCTTCTATTAATCAACTTTCACCCTGCTTTCTCCAGGTCCTCACCCCTTTGGGGCACTGGGCCTTGAGGAAATTCTTCCGACCTCCCCATCCTGTTATTGAGCCTGGATATAACACATTTTGTATAACAACACATACCAACCATACATGAGACTAGATGAAACTCTGGACAAGAATTAAGTTTTGTGACTCATAACACCCTTGAATGGTTGAGTAAATACACACCACCATTTATAGTCCTAACACATAAATTTCTCTCTTTTTTTCAATATGTATTAAGAGGTTTTATTGATACATCTTTTGATCTAAAATACAGACAAACATCACACTTACACATCCCTGGATACTGTCTCATTAAAGGTCCTGTTTGAGGAGGTGGTGGTGGTGGTGCTCCTTGTGAACCATCAAAGCCCCATGCTCCCATTCCTTGAGGAACATTCCTATCTCTCTGAGAATGACTAGATGGCTTTGGGTCAGCAAACTTGGCCTTAAAAGCTGCAAAAACGAAAGGAAACAATGACTGTGTTAATTTTATATATTTATGATATATATATCACACAAATGACCATGTAGTTGTACATTTTCTTTCAGAAATATCTTCTGAGCTATAAAACTGCATAACACAGCATACAAAATTCAAAACAAGTAAAGCATATGTGCATTCATAGTTTATCATGTAACATAGCTGGAGAACAAATAAATGTTTGTCACTTGAAAGTTTATTCATTCTTTTAAAAGTTTGCATTATTCTCTTATGTGACTAAAAGAAGTTATTTTCATTCTGAATGGCCAATTTTGCTTTCAGTTGCCTGACCTCTTCAAATAATATGACCCTGAAAACATTTTTGGGAACGAAAAAGAATATCTAAAGAAGAAACTATAATGAAATTACCGCACATGTCATTTGTTTTTAAGTATTCTAAACTTTCCACTACATTCTATTATTTTTCTCTGCAGAAGCTAGGATTTGTCATTATCCCAAGAAAACATATATTATTTCTCATAAAAACATTATTTACTCCATATTGGTGTCACCAGTTTATAATATGCTCTTCTGAATGTAGGTGCTTTGGAAGCTGACTTTAATTAGTAGTTGAAGAAATAAAATAATTGCATAGGTGAGGAAATAACAAAATAGAATATAAAGTGGTGGTAAAAACTCACCAAATTAAAATAACTTTATTAATAAAACAACATTTCGGTCAACAGCCTTTCACCGGGTTACCAGTGGCAATGAAACTGTTAATATAAGGGTTAGGTTGAAAGAACAAATTACACGTGGCTCAAAGGCTCGAGAACATGTTCCCGAAGCTACAAATGAGGTAGGGAAGTAACATATAAAATAAAAATAATACAATAATAACAATAACATTATAAAAATTGTATAAATAAAGTTCTTGTTTTATTAATAGTTATATCAATTTGGCGAGTTTTTATCACTACTTTATATTATATTTTTGCATTTAATTAGTAGTTGTTCAACTACTTATTGTGAGATCATAAAAGAGCAGAAACCAGGAGGCTGTTAATAATAAAATTCAAAGAAAGAGAACGCAAATCACGTGAAAAACAAAATCTAGAGAAGTGTATTTCTAAGGGATAATAGCTTATGCTTCGGGATGGGCAGAAAAATTTTCAAACAAATCTATAAATGCGTAGGTATGATTAAGACATTGAGATTTTTCTTAATCGAATTCTTGATAAAGTGATGTTTATAAAATAGTGAATTTTTAAAATTTTGGTATAAAGAAATGTAAAAATCAATTGTTTTTGTTATTTCAGTATTTTTTCCTTCCATAATGGTATCAACTCTTTTCTTTTACTCTCCCCCAAAGTATTAGCAAAGTATCTGTTCTGCTACCACCATTAACAAAAATATATGTTATTCCCCTAGTGGGTAAATTTGTTTTTTGGATATGAAGCGTATTTAAAATTTAGGCTTAACTGTTGACTTCAAGGCAGTTGTACTGAGATAATAGAAAACAGTTAATAGTTATAGAATAGTGAATTTTTTAAAATGTTGATAACAAGAAGCATAAAAATCATCTGCCATCATGTTTTTTTTGTAAATTTCTTGTGTGTATATGTATCTAAATGACACTCGTATATCTTCTGAAACCCGTAATTATTTTCTTTCATGCAATGTGTTAGCTGTAGAGCATTTAAAATGAATGTTATGGAGGGAACTATTAACGGTGTGTGCCATGGACTAGATATCAGGTAAACTCATTCTTCACGTAAAAAGCATATTTAAACTTTAGGCCTAATTTTGAATTTTTAGACACCTGTTGGAATTTATATTGAGATTTAATGGTATTCCATTACTTACAAGCCAAGGAAAGGTAAAGAATTAACTTAATGTGTTTCCTTACATGTTTGTTTATGTTTCTGAAATAATTGTCTTAATATTATAAATGTAATAGTTTTGCACTTGTATAACTGTAAAAGTACCACTGTACAATTAGCCAATAGAAATATCGGGTTTCCATGCAACCTAGTACACATACACGCAGAGACTGGCTAACACACACACACTGTTCTATTAATTACTCATCACCTGTTTAACAGCTCACCTACAAATATGCATATCAATCCAACAGTATCTCTCATTTCCTTGATAGGTGTGTGTGTGTGTGTGTGACTGAAGCCTCTGCAAAGACAGGAAACCATATGACATCCATGAACTCCTCTACTGTTTACATAGGTCAAGCCAATTCGTAATTATATTATGTACACGTACCTAACATACAACACAAAAGGTAAATGTGTTTGATGTTGGTGTTTCTCTAAGGACAGTAACAGCAATAGGAAACTAAAATTAACACTTTTTTTTTACTTTTTCCACGTATATGACTCAAAATTCCTGTGCGTGAATTTACCCATATAATGTGATTTTGTGAATGAACTTGGAAATATGTACGTGAAATACTCTGGGTTCCATGTTATTGAGAACTCTGCCACAAACGTATTTTTTAAAGAATTAAACAAATAAAGTTGTAGTTTTCAAATATTTTTACCAAGCTTTATTTTTTTTAAATATGACAATAATAAAATTTAGCATGCAGAAATCACTAAAAGCATACATAAATTAATATTTTTCAGATTTATTATCATAAATTTAAAACTACTTCAAAACTTACTTTTTGGGCAATTCTCAAAAGCATTTGCTGCTGAAGACATTTTCAAATATTTGACATATCCAAACCCTTTACTCTCCCCTGTACTGTGATCTCTCACAATATTCACACGGTCTAATTCACCATACTGTTCAAAGTCTTTTTTCAAGTCATCCTCTGTATATGTTTTTGGAACCATGACAAACAGACGTAACACACGCTCCTCTTCATTGGGTTCTTTTCTACTACCATCTTCCCTATTGTGAGCTATTCTTACCTTTAAAAACACCACATCAAAAATTAAGTTTGAAAAAAAGATAAAATCTTTACAGCTGAAGCATCTACAAACTAGAACTGGGCAAGTTAATCAATTAACTCTATGGAGATTGGCTCGGTCAATTTGACCGAACTTGTAACTACCATTTAACCATGAAATTATAAATATAAAGCTGTATGTACTGAGTATATATTCATAAAATTTGGCAAGTTTTTAATAAACATCACAAGTATGTTGTACACAAAAATCCAATTTTTTAATAAAGCATTTTTTACTAAATATTTGTCTGTGAATTTACAAAGCCTTTACTGATTTTCATGTTATGAATACAGATACTTCTTTTCATCCTACAGTTGTTCATATTTTATTTGCATAATCCCTAGAACCTTCGAAATGAACATCAAAAGTTTGTTTCCATTTTTATCAGAGATTGATAACTATTCTTTAATGTTACATGAGCAGACACAGATCTATGAGAGGGGACACAGACCTCCCCATTTGTCCAGAAATATATTAAAAAAAGCAACTAAATCTTTAAACAATAATATAGTATCAAAATGAAACAACAGGTGTCAGTGTTTTTATTTGGACTATTAATTACCATAAAGCTTTTTAGAGTATTTCTGAAATCAACACTGCTGTAGTCTACAGCAGTCCCGTCAAGGCTTCAGCCAATAACTGGTCTTTTCTATGGTAATACAACAATAGGAATGTCAACTGAACATTGCCATGGTAAATTTTCAATAATGTGTTTAGATTTTACAGATTTGTTTTTATCAAAATTAGTATTGTTTAGGATAGTTGCTGCTTGTTTCATTTATGCAAAATTCAAAACAAAATACTCCATCAAATTGTTTGAATCTTGAAAAAAAAAACATTTAAAAGACTATTTATCACTTTTTTAAAAAGTATTTCAGTAATTTACTTAGTATTTCTAAGAATTCTTAACCTAGAAAATTTACTGTACAATGCCTTTCCTCACTAAGCCTATTTATGTAATTTTTTTTTCTGTCCCAAATATATCTTTACCTTTGAAAATAAAATTCACATCTTGTTCTAATAAAAAGAAAAGTTCATGACTTAAGCCTAACTCCTTAAAAATCAGTTTGTTTGTTTTATCCAGCACATTATCACCAAGCTAAACATTACTTATCTTTACAAACTGTAGGAAGAAAATCGTACAAATTACAGGTAATTTGAGAAATCTCAGATCCAGGTTGTGTATTCACCATAATAAAAGTTGTGTCACAATTTGTGCTATGAAAGGGTAAGCTTGAATTACAAATAGGACTAAATAGGATCAGACAAATTATTCCTTGAATTATAGTTAGTGCAAAATTATGCATTTAGGTTAAAATGTGGATCCCATGTTTAATACAGATGGAAATCTACTAAGCAGTGGGACTAAAGTAAATAATCTGAGGATAGTGGTAATTAACTTATTCAAGAAATTCAGGCAGTGCTCTGGTGCTAGCAGTACCAATAAACCTAATAGAATTTTAAGATATATATATATATATTAACATACTAATTACAAATCAAAGGGGGTAATTATTTTTTTATACAAATCCTAGTTTACAGTTTTTGTTCTCCTTATCTAACAAAGATCAACTTATTATAAAAGGTTCAGAGGAAGGCTACTAGTGTGAGATTAAGAGAAGGTAGGATTATTTTATGGGAATTGGTTAAGATCTCTTATCTTCTCTTAAGAAAAGATGGGTAACGCGTGATATTGACCGTTATACAAGATTATCAAAAGGATAAATGCATCTGATTTCTTTGTGCTGTGCTCTAAAGGCAATAAGACACTTAAGTTTTACAAAGAAAAGGTTAGTATCAGGTAAGACAGTTTTATTTATCTCACAGGATGATTAGGTTATCGACTGAGTTTTATCAGCAGCAGTGGCTGATGCCAGTGATGGCATCTTACATGATATTATAAGGAGAACCAATGATTTCCTGAAAAATAAAGGATATATTGAAATTTCTATTTTTCTTTCTCCTAAAGGTGGGTGTGCAGGGACGGCCTTTAAAGACCAAATGGTCCCTTGTTGTCAGTATGTTATGGTATAGTAATTCCAAATTGACATATATCTACTAGGTTACACTTGATTAAGTTACAGTAATAGCAATTGTACGTGTAAAACAGTGAAATATAAGTTAGTCAAAAATATGAAATTGATAATATTAATTGTAAAAAAACTCTAAAGTTGAAGTTAAGAGAATAAATAGTTAACAGTAATGTAGTGGTTACATCATCTGAAGTTAGGGATCAGTCATTCCAGAGACAACAAGTCAATGTTCCATGGCTATACCAATTACAGTGCCATATATGATATAGCCTGGACTACAGCGATACATGGATTCTTGGTTTATATGTAAAACATAAAATGGTAAGAATCATGTCTAACTCAGTAACTGTCATACTCATAGTCTTAGTTTTTGTTCATGTTATCTGTATTAGACTTGTTCAATTTCAATTAAATTAATTGTTATTAGCATCAAACATACAGTTTCACACATTAACATGTCTCACAAAATTTGATATCTTGTCATGCCTTTATGGTCCATAGTGCAAATCTCGTACATTTTATGTTCAAGTCAGTCTAAACTTTAATTAACTCAGTCATTACATTCTTGTGGTTAATCAGAAATCATTCATGCAGGTTAACCTCCCTTCTTCAGGCTTCATCTTCTGAATGAAAATACAACTTACAAGCATTCATAAATGATTCATTCTTCAATTTCTTGTTTAATTGTCATTGCAATGAGATAATTACTTTTATTATTTATGTGCAGAATTTTCAAGGTTTCTGTATATGCATAAATGCTACTTTGTAATTATATATCACAATGTATAAATTTATTTTCATCAAACTTTTAAAGTAAATAAAAATAAAACTTCTAGTCTTACGGTGTTGCTTTAATCTTCAAGATGCACCTTTTGCTTCAGATTCCCCTAGACAAGTGCGACTATGACAATTAATATTACTAGTAGTAGGAGAATTCAAATGCGAACTTTTAGCATGAGAATACGTATATTATATACACAAATATCATATTTGCGGTTTTGGTAATTAATTAAAATTGGCATAATTTCATAAATAAATTATAATATTTATACTAGTAAACTACTCTATAACTTATAAGTAGAACACAGTGAACTTACCTTCATTGGCATGTGATATTTTCGCAAACGTTGGCCATCCATCGTTTCCATAGCTAATGCTGCCTCTGATGTCTTAGAGAACCTCACATAGGTTACACCTTTAGGCTTATTAGTTGCTCGGTCTTTCACAACCCAAATATCTTCAATGTTGCCAAACTTTTCAAATGCTTCACGAATTTCCTCTTCAGTTGTTTGTTTGTCGCAAAGTATGAAAAGTCTACTATGCGGTGGTGCACCATCATGTCTGTCTCTTTTATCTTTATCAGAAGATCTAAAATTCGAAATATTATCGCCATAACCACCATTGTAACCTCTCCAATAACCGCTGTAATTCGCCATTTTCGCACGCCTTTCTTTGTACGACAAATTCACTTTCAAACTTTTTTGTGCTCGCCTCGATCAAGGTGACGATCGCGTTCTTTCAGTTCCACTGCACAACTACAAACGATTGAGTTACAGAAAAATTATTAGATATTACATAATTAAGACTATTACTTTTGGCGTGTTTTTTCAATACGTTTCTCACATATACGTATAGATTTACTTGGGGATAACAAAACAAAGCAGATATAAATAGTTGATTAATTCGGATGCATTTTAAAAATACAATAAAAAATAAGAATTATTTAAATTAACTCTGATGAGTATCGTAATAAATACAGAGTTAATGAAAGAAATATTTTCAAATATATATAAAACGTTTTTCCAAGAATGAAATATGTACGAAAACAATAATCAATAGTTGGAAGCGAATGCTGTTGACTGCCTTTCTTAATTTGGAAATGATAATCAAATTGAGTTATTCAATTGAACGGAAGCTTTGAAAGCAGTTTTATTATTCTTATGTAAAGTTTAACTGTATGGTCTAATTTAATTTTTTATCTTGAGCTCAAGAATAAAAATTAACTATATACTCAATCCCTCTAAAATTCGGCCAAGAAGTAACAATTTGCATATAAGGAGGATGAGTACGTTGTATTAAAACGATTTTAAAATCAGCAAGTCATAAAAGAACCACAGCTGATATAAAGTCGCAATAGAATGAAATGTACCTGAACTACACCTTGATATTACTTGGCATTTCGGAGGTAGTGTTATGCTGTGGTTCTCTCAAGGCATTTGCGCTATCCATAAGGAAGGTTATACCCTCGAGACATCACCTGACCTGTTAGTAGCAAAAGTCACTGCCTACCTTTAAATATAGCATGCACCACTTTGCAGAAACCTTTCAAATGAGAAGACAAAGATGATACTGTCACGTCTCCGTTTGTTAATTGATTTTCCGTAAATTCGTTCCGACGAAATTTTAGCGACACAAGTCCTTACTTAATAAAACTGGTTTATTCTTTCCGAATATAACTTTACGATACACTTAATTTCAACAATCGCGCTAAAACAAACGCTATAACAACGAACGTGCTCAAAAATACTCTCTGACTGCAGATCAATTACTCACTGTCTACACACACATTATTGTTCCGTCACGTTGTCACCCTCTTATATATACCAGACCACCCTCCAATCTAGTAAATGCTAGAGCACTCCCGAAGGAACTGGATAGTTCTAGAAAGCAGGTGGCGTGGCAACAGTCACGTGATCTCGCTGACGCAACAATACTATTGATGAATGACGTAGAACAATAGGTAGCTAGAGAAAAAGGAATTTAACTACTTTTTTTTACTAATTTATTGTATTAAAACCGCATAGACATGAAAAAATTCTATATTAAAACAAATGGTAGCAAACATATCAAAATGCCACAGAAAATGTATTGCTTTTGGAAAAAGCCCTTTCAAGGCACACTATTTATATACTTTGACCATAAAGATGAGTTCTGCTTAGTAATTTAGATTTTCTAAGATAGGGATACCCCTTGTGCTTGATGATATTGGAAAGAAAGAGGTATGCAAAAAGATATCCAAGGTGGTGGCAGTGATCAAACATATTATTTCTTCGTCTTCTCTTCCTATCATTTGGTCACCCCTTGAGGTGATCTTAGTTTTAGGAAAGTCTTTCTCTGCTGCCAGGATGTCGTGGTCCCAATAGAGTTAGGCTCACATTTGGTGCCTGCACCTCAACATCATCAGGAACCATCTGAAGGGGCACATAAGGAGAGGTTTCCCAATAGCAAGACGTTCACTATTTTTCTTTCTTGACTGTTGATGTTGTGGCAGTTGATAGCTGTGGCTGAGGAAATGGCAAACTTGACATGACCAGATTGCAGATGTTGGTCTGTATGTGATCTCTGGAGCTGCTGAAGCTCTGGTTGGGTGTTCCATAGTTTGGTTCACAACTGACTGGGGATGTCCAACCCCAGAAGACCTTAAAGCCAATCCAGTAACTGGCTCCATTAGATCCTCAGTGATTGATGCATCTTCATCCATTGGTTGTACCAGGTCACCTTTTTGAGGAGTTAGTAGCTGAAGTTCAGATCCTTGTCAAACAGAAAGTCCTGAATATAGATTTCTTTTTTATGGTAGCTTTTTGGAATATGGAGGTTTCATCACATAATAGTAGAAAACACCACTGGCTAATTGAATATAAAAATACCCAATATTGTCCAGAACTTGACCTTAAAAAACAAAGGTCCAGACTGAAAACGTAAAGTTGATAAAGTTCGATTGGTCAAAGGGTCAACTAGGTGTGTTGGTTGAGAGAGGGTCATAACTCTCTGGTTACCACCATTACTCCTGTCTAAACCATACTGTTTTCTGTTGACATTCTTCATTACTGCATCCTACACACATACGCTATCTCATATTAGATATAAGCAATGCAAACCTTCTCTTTTGAGATTTAGGATCCACAAACACCTTCATTGTCCATCTTCTTTGTGGACCCATCTCCAGTTACAAGTTTAGTACTAGTTATGGGGCGAGTTACAAAGTTTCACCACGAAGGTATTACTTTCTGCCTTCCCTCAGTACATTTACAGCTTGCATTTGAGTGCATCGTATAGTGCACCTTGTACTGAAACAACGTTAAGAAAATATTTTAAAAACTGTGTTATTTACTTGATATTTCCGTCTGCATGATTGAAAATATATCATCACAATAAAAAAATATACTGCGTACTCCAGTTTATATTTATTATATATATATGCTACTGTTTGTTTATTGCATATACCACTGATAATTTCACCAACTTAAACAATTAAATAATTTTGTGCTACTCCTGATAAACAACAAGTAAAGCCATGTTTTCTCTCATCTGTAGAATCTCTCCGTTACTCTTATCCTTTCAGGAAAAATTCATTAGAAGCCGAATATTTCAATGTCGACAGTGGAACATTCTCTGACGAATATTAATGAAAATAACATAAATGTTTTATCTTCAAATAATGCCTTACAAGTTAGAAATAACAGTTAACTTCGTACTACAAATCTTAACATCCAGTTCAAATCCTTTGTTTCCTTTCACATCTGGCTTAATAACTGTGCCCACTGTGTAATTGATTTATTCATCTTATACAACACGTATGTTAAAAAAACAACAATGATACAACATTGCCATAATCACAAAGGTTTTGTTACAAACATTTACTAGTAAATATTTAAGCTTTCAAACGTGTTTTAAATGTTGTAACAAAACAATGATATTACACTGTACTGAACAATATTATTATTCGTGATAAAACTATAAGGACCAATTTAGTTCACATATATAGAGAAAAACGTGACATTATAAAACTGGAAATATCTAAATAAAAATTATACAAGAATAGATCTTGTACATATTTATGATAGTTAACAATAAAATAACTCTGTTAAAGTTGTGGTTAAAAATTGATTTCATAGATCTGATCTTGATTTTCATTTCACCAGTGATGTGTGGTTATTGTGAAGCTTTGTAATACAATGTGTGATAGACCAGTATAGTTAGGCGTATATTTTTTCTTTACTTTTTCAGCAAATGTTTAACTTTTAAGTTTCGATGTGAATACCTTGCAGTGCTTGTCAGGGACACAGTGGCTTATTTGTCTTACACATAGCAAGTTAAGCGTATGTCCTGCATGTGAAAATTGCTTAAAAAAGGGTGATTGTAATTAACTAAAATTTTGAGAAACAATCCAGTGGAAAATTAAGAAACACTTGTCAGAAATAAAGAATTAATAAAGGAAGATAAAACACAAGGAAAACGCCAAAAAAAGTTCTGAGGTTAAATAACTATGAAAAGAGCGCAGATAAGAACCACAATCACACAGGTACGATACCAAAAACAAAATAAAGATATGAGTAAAATAATAAAAAGTTTGGAAAGTACATTGGGAAAGTATAAATATAGATGATGTTTATTCATGAAGTTGGTAACCAAAACCACATGAAAAATTGGAAACTATAAAAATTTTGAAGGAAGTCTCAGAGGTAAAAAGTTGGAGATAATTAATATCAACCTGGATATGAGCATATGATAAAAAATAAAGTTACTACGTCATGAAATACTCGAAGTTCAACACTCTAGGAAAAAAAGAAACTTGGTTTTGAGAAGTGGATTACTAAATGAAAATGCTATACACATATCACAATGGCTTACGTAAGCAGACGACAACAAATTGTTAACATTGTAGCAATGTATATAAAATAAAGATTGTAATATATATACACCTAAAGTTCTGTAGTGTTATCTTATAGGAATATACATTGCAGTGGTTACAAGTTACATTTGTGATATTTTCAGGGTCTCTGAGTTTCTTTTAAGTAATTGGTTAGGAATCACAGAATAACAGGTGGCTCACGAGAGAAATGATTTTCGTATCAAAACCTGAATTCTCTAACCCTGACTGAGTTTGAAGCAAAGAAAGAGACTGGACATAAGTTAAACAACAATAAAGGCTAAAAAGTGTATATCTTGGACACCTTTACAGGAGAGCTGGCAAATCACGAACTCTATCTGTAAATCTGATCTTAATCTAATCACAAATCCCAATCTTAAGTATTACAGACTGAGAAAACATAGCATTATATATGAAATACAACAATGCTATTTTTTCAGGCTTCATCGGCACAGGCGGTACTACCCACATATTGGTGGTCACTCTAACTACAAAATAAGGGGTGTTGTATCCTTGAGACATCATCTGACTTATCAGTGGGAAAGATCACTGTCTATTTTAATAGACTATGCCTCACTTTACAGTCACCAAGGTTCAATAGGTGACCAAAGTGAGAGGAACTTAGTGGCTCCCTTGACTGGCATTCTATATTAAGACTACATAAACAATGTAGATAAATTTTGATAAAAAAAAGGAATTTTACATGAAATAAGGTGGTAGGAAACACATAGTTGTGCCTGCATACCAAATTTCAACTCTTCTTTTTACATTAACACTTCCAGCTGTAAAACTTAAAAACCAATTAAAATATCCCACATATCAGTAAAGAAATCACTACTGTCACCCCTAGGAAACACTTACATATTACAATCTACACATAAAAAAGGAAACATAACATGATAGCAAAAAAAGACAATACGGTATATAATGGTGCAATATATTTGTCATTTTCTTAAAATAACATTACATTTTTAAAAATTTATTCTTTCTCTAAGTTCAGTTTGGAGGCAGAGATTCTCTCATGTAAACAACTTAACTTTTCTTCACTTTAATTGTGCACTAGATCAGATTCACTCTCATTGATCATTAAATGCGTTCTCGTACAAGAATGATAACCGTGATCTCATTCTTGATGTCCCAAAATAGACAGTTGTTTTTCTCTGATAATCAGGGGCTTCTCAGCCTCTAGGATTGAGTAAAAAAAAAAGTCTGATGAGTGTGGTGCATTTCATTAGCAGCCTGGCATTGTTTATGCCATTATACTTTGTATTTAAAGGCCAGGATCTGTCTCCAAATAAGCACCATTGTTGTTATTTCAGAAATAGGGATTTTGAAAAACTTTTTAAAAATCTTTCTTTGTCTTTAACACACAATTACTCTGAGAGAAATTCGTGTAATAAAAATATCACACCAAGTTACAAAAATCAAAATTAGACAAACAGAAATGCCTTGAAATTGGATATTGGAAATACTAAGTAAAAAATAACCTTTAGACAAATAAAAAACAACATAGAAAAATCCTTTAAGACTGAAGAAACATAGCAAAAAACTATATGGAACGGCTCTTTATAAATAGACAAAAATAATATATACTTGTGTTAAAAACGCGTTATACTGGAATAAGTCTTTTGACATTAAACACAAAATAAAATAAACCCTAATCTAATTCAATTATACCACTCAAGAAATAAATGTAACTTACCCTGACTTATAACTTTAGGTTCTTTGTTGTTGAGCACAAAGCTACACAATGGGCTATGTTTAGAAAAATATGAAGTATTTTATATAGTATATAGTATTTTTTATGTTTGAGCTAAAAGTCTACATGGACATTTTTGTTTTCTTTCATTTTAGCAGTAAGTGGTATCTGCAAACAACTTCAAAAGAGCACAACGTAACAGTTAGTTAACAACAATTTATTAAAAGTTTGATTTATATATATATATATGTTAAAGATTTCTTTTCTTTTTCACCAGAGGTGACATTAAAAAGAGTTTGTTAGTCTGTTTTGGGATTCGCGCAAAGCTACACGAGGGTTATATGCGCTAGCCGTCCCTAATTTAGCAGTGTGAGACCAAGGGAAGACAGCTAGTCATCACCAAATCTTGGGGCTAGTAACATTATAAGGCCCCCACGGCTGAAAGGGAAGCATGTTTGGTGTGACGGAGATTCGAACCTGCGACTCTTAGATTGTGAGTCGAGCCCTCTAACCACCTGGCCATGCCGGACCAAAATTTGAAAAGAAAATCTGTAATGTAGAGCAGCGCTTCTCAACCTTTTCCAAAAACTGATGACGAGAAACCCTCATGAAGTAAAAATGTATACCAGAAACGGCTGGTATGGATATTAAAAACTTTAATTAAAATAAAGTACAAGAACAACGTTTCGACCTTCTTAGGTCATCTTCATGTTAACAAAGACAGTTTGAAACTGACCCATACCAGCTGTCTCTGCTATACAACTTTTTCCAATGTCATTCACCCCTATAAGTTTTTCACAACAGCTCATTCACCCCAGTTCGAATAAAGATAAAAAAGTACTAAATTAAAATGCCAAATTCTTTATTATGACTTAAATATGCATCAGATGACAACTAGAATGAATAAAACATAAAATAAAAAATATAAATGTATTTATTAAACTACAATTGGAATAAATATTAACAACTATTGACTTTTTTGTCTTAAATTTGTGCCGTTCACCCTATTATTCTCATTCACCCTGATTTTGATCTCATTAACCCTTGGGTAAACCATTCACCCAGTTGAGATGCACTGATGTAGTGGCCTAATACAATTAATAATTCACATACCAAAATTAATTTGGGTTACTATATGGTGAAGTAAAACGGACTCAAAATCCCATAGACGGCACAGAGTTTGATTTAATTTCACGAAATAAAGTGAAATGCGCCCTCTATGGAAATAATAGAAGAAAGAAAATGGCTGATAATGTGGATTCAAGTACTGATTTGCAAGGATTGAAGGTTTGTTTGTATTATTTTATGGATCTATGTTATTATAATTTTATTGGTGATGTATACTTTGTTATTAATGATGGCGTAAGTAATTGGGGTTATTTTGATTTAAGCTGGTTAGGCAGTTTTCGGTGTAGACTTATAGTTATAACTTATACTGTAGTATAAACTCTAACTACAGTGGGTAAAACAAAATACGCGGCGTAGCTAACTGATGAATGAATATTTGCTGTAAAATTCTTATCAATGCTATAAGTGTAGCTACCAGTTTGGCCGCCAATTTTGATTTCATTCCTTTAAGTCGCACATTCAATCCTTTTTGGCTGCACCTTTTTTTTCATACCTTAGGTGTTTTTGATTAGATATGACTTTTTTGCCAATACACTTCAACAAACCACAGCAAGTAAGAAAGTGACACTCAGTAGTAACCCACATTAGCTTTAGGATCGCAACCCTATTATTCGGAACAGACCTATACTTTACAGAACCAACAACATATTAAAATATATGGTGGTAGTTTTTCTTCTGTAAAACAGTGTTAATAGCTTCCTTTATAGTAATGCCATGGAATTTAGATGAACAGTTTCTTCTCATCACCACATGCAATCGGTACAGCTGTATCAAGCATCATTATTTATGCTAATTGCTTAAGCTAATAAATATCACGTGATGCTAAGCATGCCTTAATTAGGATAATTTCATAAAATTTAAGAAATTTGTGCTGAACAGTTGGCAATGAATAATCAATAATAATCGTCCACCCATATGATTCTTTTGAAAACTTGAGCTACAAACTGACAATCTAGTTTCCTTGGCCAACCAATACTTATGGATCTGCACATCCTTTCATGTTATAGTTTTACTGCTCTAAATTTGATGTCTTTAATTCGATTGACCAAAAACTTTTACTCTTTGGTGAAATTGTAGTAAAAATGTTTGATTAGTACATGACTTTTTGCATAGGCGTGCTCAAAAATGATCATCAAATAAAGTTTCCGTACTTTTGGTGTAAAGGAAAAATAATAATAGGAAGAAACTCATAATTGGAGATGTTATATCTCAGGTATTTCTTAATGGATTGACTTGAAATATGGTACATGAAGTAAGAATCCAGTAGAGCACATCCACTGAAAATATTTGATAGTTTGGATTTCTACAACACAAGATACAGAAGGTGGAAAATTGCCAAACTATCACTCCTGTTAATAACACACACACTGTGTGCTGCAGCAGGTTGTTTTGGCCACACGACACGTTACTGTATGTCTTGATCAACTTCATACCATGTCTTTTACATAGAAAATAAATGATTTGTGCTACAGGGTTTCATCAAATTTTTTATAGTGAAAACAAAAACCCTACTTACCATTGGAATTGACAGTTTAAAAAGACCAGATTTGTACTGCAATATAAATTATTTATTTAATAAGTGACTAAAAAGACTTAATAATCATACTAGTAAATTGACCATTCACATCATGTGAACGTTTAACTGATACAATACAAAAAAAAACTTTTACCTGACAGTAATAGTCTGAGATGCTGCTCTAAACCTGTGAGGAGATGAGATGTAATGCTAATAAGATACTTTAATTTAAAACCTGTGTGCGTGAGTTTATATGATATTGAAAATGAGTAGGAAGTTATGTATTTAGCAATAAAAGTAAAGGAGAGATTTTGTATTCTTATTGGTTTTAAAACATAAATACCATGAGTGACAGTCATGTCTCACAATAATTGTTACATTGAATTAGAAAAGCAAAGGAAGCAAACATTTTTCAATGAATTATGAATGAAATGAATGGTAATAAGAGTGGCTACACCATATTGTTAATAATGAAACTTTGCTAATATTATTAGCAAAGTTATTAATGTTATATAGAAAGTACTAGAATTACAATCCTACAAAATATCAGTTATTAAATGATTTTGAATCTAATATGTTATTTCTAAATGTAAACATTTATTCTTTAACATCATATTGTTGGGTGAATTTTGTTAATCAAGCCCTGTTGGTATGTCAAGCCATCACCCTTTGGCAAGGTCTCCATCTTTCAATGTAAGAAAACATTACAACCAGTAGAAAAAGGAGACTGTATGGATAGACAATTGTCACCATACACGTAGAGGAGAAAGCAACAGTAAGAGATGATCAGCTGCAGGGAAGTGTTTCCTCAGGTGGACATGGTGGCTGAGGATATCTGACAATATAACATTTTGTGAGAGAAAATGTGTGTATAAAAGCATAGAAGCAAAGTTATTTGATCATACAGATTCTTTGTAGGATTTCAAGTTTAATGTTGAAAGCTATCTGTATGACATGTCCTACTTGAAGACAACTATAAAAGTTAAAACAAGCAAATTTACAGGCAGTATGATTATATGTAATACATAGTCAGACAAAGGGTTTTTACATTGGTAAATTTTGCTACTTAAATAGTTTAATTTATATGTAAATTGATTTTTCTGTGCATCACAGTGATTTTTATCAAGAAAAACTTTTAAAAACTGTACATACAGAGTGGTTTGATAATATTATCATTTCTTGAGAAAGTGTTACAAAGTTAAAATGTTGAAATGAGCTACTTCGGAAATAGAACAAACTAATAATCAACATTCAGTTTTATGAACTAGTTCAGGTCAGTTTAATACAGATGTTAATTGTGTCACATCTCACTAAGTTTGAGTTGTACTATTTGGTTCTGATTACTAATAATTTATCTGATCTGTATATATTACATTCTCATTTTATTTACAAATGACGTTGCCATTGTTTGTACCACTTATATATCACATTGCATATAATGTTTGTACTACATGTTCTTTAACTTTAGCCATATCCTATGGTATGATGTAAAACAGACTGTTGCCAAGCTAACTTATCATCTGTTTACAGTTCCAGTTCATCTTTATTTTGATGTGCTGTTTGTTGGAATTATGCATATATATATATATGTGTGTATGCGCTTTTGAATTATTAAATAAGGACCACTGAGTTTTATTATATGGCTTTGTTTTTTTCAAATTAAACAAATATTAGGTGTTTATTAAGTTTTGTTTGTGTGTTTTCAAATACGAGGTGTTTGTGGATGCAAAAAACAAACCAGAACAATGAAGAGCATGAACAGAGTTATTGCTTGATATATCACTGACTCTGATTTACCAAAAACCTTCCACCAATGCTCAGTTTTTGGGTAGCAACATTCACCTATTGGTCACTGCTGAATGGCAGAGGAATTCCTAGCAATCATGAAGTTCTTTTTGCAGTTGATTTACAACTAGTAGGAGAATGGTTGCCATGAAATATACAGTACGAACTCAGCATGTAATAGTACTGTGGACATTTTCATTTGTTGTTTGATGTACAGTAATTTACTATTTTGACAGATGTTCCATGGCCAAGTGCTAGTATTATCGCAAAGCCCTATTTGTACCCAATATTTTTCTTTTCTTTGCAATTCTTTACAGTACTATAGGTCATGACAAAATCAATTTAAACCGAGTGTTTTAATATAATACTAACTAAGAGATAAAAACATTGAATTAACCAATATAATATGGTATGTGGTCCTACCAGGTAATGATCAGTATGGAAAAATGGTAGTAATTTGAAGGTTTATTGCTATTATTGTAGTAATATATATACATCTTTTTAGTTTAAGCTGTTGATAGTGCTAACATAATATACAGGCAATAAGGAATCATTGGTTTTTCAAGACTATATCTATACACCATCCCCTAAAAAACAACCAACAAAAAAAATCCTCAGTTAGCTTCCTTGAACTACATTACTGTTTACAGCAAATCATTTTGTAAGCTACTTACCCTTTTAGAAAAATAAAACTGTCTTAACTGGAGCCTAACTTTTGCCAATTCTTAATCTTGTAGTCTAGGGATTCCCAACCTTTTTGTTCATCTGAACCCCCTTGGGCATTCTCTCCCAAAGCACTAATGGAGGGAGGAGAGCTTGCCCAGTTGGCTGATCCCTAGTTTATCAGTTGATTTGTAACAAGGGTGTTCTGTATTGCATATGTTCTACATTA
>NW_013667603.1:59373-82759 GCF_000517525.1 Limulus polyphemus
TATTAAACAGGATACTTTGTAGTGTTACTATTAAACAGGATACTTTGTAGTCGTTCACCATGATCACAACTTTTTGTCTAAAGAGCGTATATTTATGTGAGCCACTTTGCTCTCTTTGTCTGACTGTAGATTAAAACACCATGTAAAGTGTAAACCATGGTTATACTCTCAGACCCCTATGTACCCACTGAGAAGTGCAAATGTACCCTTGGGGGTACATGTCCCCCAGGTCGGGAATGTATGTTGTAGTCTCTCATCTTGTCTTCATAATACAGCACAAAAATCAGAGTCATTTGTTCCATTGATCCTCTGGATAGTTTGTAAACATCAGTAAGATCGCTTCTTACCTGTCTTTTTCTCAAGAAGAAACAAGTTAAAAGATTTTAACATATTCCTATAAGATAACCCTTAAAATCTTAAGAATCATCCAAAAAACCCTCTTCTGATCCATTTTTGAATCTTTTCTTAGCTATAAAGACCAAAACTTTACACAGTACTATAAGTGGAGCCAAACTAGTGATCTGTATAGAGGTAATTACCTCTTTTATATTGTAATCAGTGTTTCTAAATACCCCCCTCAAATTATACTAGCAACAAAACACTACCTCAATGACTTATATATCACTTTGCCAAGTCACATTGCTGAGTTATTTTAGTAGGTTCCCATCTATATTAACATTACAGGTATATGCCAAGATGTTGAACATAAGACCTCGTGGTCACAGTGGTAATGTAATAATTTCTCAAAACTTCTCTTACTTACAACAAATCCTAAATTGTAGAGAACTTGACAATAAGATGGGAAAACAGCTCTTTTTGGCACGGTGAATAAGAAACTAAGTAACATTTATGGGTTCTTCATTGTAAATGTATTTAAAGAGTACAAGTTTATGAAAATATATTCTAACACCTACGAGTGTGTTGATGTAGTATTTAGGGATGTACTCTTCATCTTGCAGTAGTTTCTTTTCCTATGTTGTAATTTTTTATAATTTGTGAATACACGTTTTTTCTACTTCTCATTACATTTTATTGTAATTAAATTTAAATATGTAATTTCGGAATTTACAATTCTGTTATTGAATAAACTGTCACAGTGTATAATGTTATTTTTCTAATGTATTCTAAACTTCTTTAAAGTTTGCTTTACATATTTAGTATATGAAGAGTGATATACTGGCTTCTTGTAAGTGGAAAAAAAAAAAATCAATTTTTCTTATCACTTTTGGTTTCTGATTCTCATTGTTCCAAGGTGTTCCAGTGCTTGGGACAAAGTTACCACCCACTGGATTGATACTGAGAATTTAACCACAGTCAGTTTACATTTATATTCCAAGTACACAATGCAATATCTAGTGGATCTGAAGTAATAAAGAAACAGTAATGTGAGTCTAAGTTTAATTTTAATTACAAGATCTTTTTTGTCTCTGTAAAAACATTGAAGTGTTGTTCAAAACACTCATAAATAGTTCAATCCAACTGTGATTTATTTCTTGGACATGATTCTTTCTGGGACTGAAAACACACTGAGGGTTATAAGAAGGAAGTTAAGTGAATAATAGTTGCCAGAAACATCACAGTTCAGAAAAAATTGGTGACAGATCATATTTTTCTTATGCTGTTTTTGATGATTTTATTCTCAGATTCTGCATTATTCCCTGTACTCTCATGTTTTTTATTAATATTTTTTGCGCAAAATCTTTTCTTGTCAGAGTCTCTTTACTTATTGGATCATTTTACTAGTTTTCAAGACTTCTAGTTTGAATTTGAAACTACCGTTTGAGATTAAGAAGCACCCCCTAAGAACTTAGCATTCCAATTGTATGTTTTGTGTATCATGTATTTTTGCAGACCACTTTAATCACACATGGACTGAGTCCCTGTGCACGTCATGGTTGTACATCCTGTTGTATATAAATGTTTCATTTTATTCAATTTTTAAACCCTTCCTCTTTTCCATTCTTGAGACTGTACAATAATTATGGCCAGGTTAAGAATTATTTGGGCCTTGAGCACAGATGCCTTGCCTACCCTCATATTGTTATTATACGTATCCATGTTTGGTATTTACAGCTGTTACATTGAATATTAAATATTTATCATATGTGGATGGTACAGTATTATCTCTGGTCTGCTAATATTAATAAACTGAAAATACAGTCTCTTACATTTACAGATGTCTGGTAGAAATACAAAATGCCAGCTTCCATTGAATACTTCTTTTATTATTCACTGTTAAACAAGAATATGAAGTAATACTTTTGTGTAAAGTTAGCTTTGTTTCTTTTATTTTACTTTTTTTTACTGTTGTTGCAGATGTGTGCTTTCATAATCTTGGTATCATTTATTTTCCCATGAAAATAGTAATTTGCATTCTCTTTAAATCAGGTTGCAGATTTGAAAAAGGAGCTGAAATCTAGAGGGTTAACTACTACTGGCAACAAAAATGAACTAATTGAGAGACTGCAGAAAGCTATGCACTTACCAAAAGGTTGGTTGGACTTGTATAATCTGTTTTTTTATTACGTTTTCATAATTTAGCCCATTGATTTTGAGGTGTTTGTAATTCTGCTTCATATCGCTTCTTATTTTGTGTTTGGGTATGCTATCAGAAGAATGAATATACTAACTCAAATATGTTTGAGAATCATGTATCAAAACAGTTAATATACTAACTCAAATATGTTTGAGAATCATGTATCAAAACAGTTAATATACTAACTCAAATATGTTTGAGAATCCTTGTATTTTACATAATTATATATATCTTAATCTGACGAGAAAATAAACTATTTGTTTACCAAAAGCTGTTAAATGAACATTGCTAGAGTTTCCCAAATAATTTTGTGCTTAAGCATTACTTCAGGCAAGAATTTTAAACAAGATGACAGCCACCTGCTTGTTGCTAGTCGCTTCGATCTCATTGTTTTTAGTTATCTAAATTTTTTGGGTGGCATAAAGCCTGACCTTGGCTAATGAAAGTGGGATAATTAATGTAAAGACAGCTTAACTGTCAAGTGTACAGGTGTAGAAGCAGTTATATATTCATTTTTAACACCTTTGTATTAAGTAGGGCTTCAACCCTATCTCTACGGGTTTTCCTATGGTCATGGGTCAAAGGCCATGTCAACGCATTTGTAGACTCACGTTCAACATTTTATTGAAATACTATTTTATGAATTTATGTTAATAAGTTTGAGATCAAATGGTAGATTATAATTCAAATCTTAGTATTATACATTAGTTAATTTCTTAATATAAAAGTAAATATTAAAAAAAACATCTAAATATCAATTTTTGTGTGTCAAGTGGTATGTTGAATGCAGCACTGGTTCAAATTAGATGTTTGTGATCAAATACAAATTCTTGAGTTTCTTATGAATTAGGAACTCAAATTACCAATAATGACAAGCTAGAATATAAAGTAAGATCCTCCTATCTCTTCTATTTGCTGAGATATTGCTACATTTACTGAATCAAACACAGTGGCCCCACCCACCTCTTTCCATTTTTGGAAATGCTTACGTACACCTACGTCTGTCTGTGACATATGAATAACCAATCAAAAGCTCAGAATGTCCCCTTAGTGGCTTTCTCAGCATCTTTGAAGTATTTGGGTGGCAAATTCTTTCTTATCATGCTGTATTCTAAGCAGTAAGATAAGACTCTAGTGAGCTTGAAATTTTATATTTTCTCAGACACAAATACAGCTTACTTACTAAGCTTGATAAATTATAGTGAAATTCTGTGGTATTGATATAGTTATTTATGATTTTTGGTTATTTCAAAATGTATATATAAAACTTTTAAAAAAATTGTTTCATATCCTCCACGTAACTAGAAGAGATAATTGTTTGATATACTTCTTCATTACTGTTCTGTGTTTTAAGAAAAATATCTTTAAGAACTTATTTGTAAATAGTAATAATATATATACGTATAAAATGTATTATAACTGAAATGTGACTGTATTTTACAAAATACTGGTCCACTAAAACACTGCCTAGACAAGTCACTTTGTAAAGGCCAATTTTATAATCTTGGATATGGTAACGTGAGTGCAAGTGTGCTGCATCATTGCAACTTCTGTAATGTTAGTTAGGTACGGCTAAAAGGTCAATATAATAAAAATAATGAATATATATATATATGTGTATAATGTTATGAGATTTAAGATATTTAGACTAAACATTTGCGTTTTCATGTTATAATTTGTAGTCATCCTAGAATGAAAAAAGCATAATTTATATTTATTTTCTAATTTTTTATGTTGGTTACGAGGTCAGTTAAATTGACCCAACCCATACAGAGATAGAGTAGTGGAAATAAAATACGAAGTATAAAGTTTTTTCTAAAAAAAACATTTGGTAATTAACTGGTGGTTATAAAGATTTTGCATATGAAATTTGAAAATGTTCTGATGCATAAAAGTATTCTTAATCTTAAAATTAAAATTACTTTGCATGTTGAATAGTCAACATTTGCAAAGAAGAAAGACACAATAAAAACATTACTTAAGAAATCTTAAAATGTAATTTAAAAATCTGATATTTTGTGTATCAAAGCCTTGTAATGTTTACTAGGAATCTCCAAAATTTTATAGAGATATGCATACATTATCAAAAATCATAGTATAATATACTCTCGTGGATACTTTCGTGGTTATGAGCTCGGTGGATCCCAGCCAGCCCGTATTGGTAGGGTTAAAATTTTCTACTCAGTGATTAAATAAATAAATTTTTGTCCCAGCAACATTAGTATTAAGGATTCATAGAAATATTTCTGGAATTGTAATCCTGCAGTTTAGGAATAAGAATAACTCCTGATGTCATCTCATATTCTTCAGTAATATAATATTCTATCATGCTTCTTTGATTTTCAAATCCAAAGCACTGATAGCTTAAAATTATGACAATGCTTATTTGATATTAAAACATTTCTGATTGCTCTTTGTGATGTGTGTAGAGCAAGTTGAGGCAACTGAGGATGCAGATGAAGATGACGTTCTTGATGATGATCATTTGTTGGGTGATGAAATTAAATCGACAGATGTTAATGAGACCGTGAATGAGGAAGAAATTTTGGGAACCTTACCACAGCAAGAAACAGAAATCACAGCTAAACCTACTGTTAAAGTAAAACCAAGCCATATCACTCTTTCTCAGCAACAGTTGACCAAAACGTGTGCTTCCAAGTCACCCTCAATTATGGGTAAAGTTTCTGGGGTTACCAAAATTACACGTCCTGTGATACAACAATCACTCACTTCAGAAAAACCCACGAAGGACACTATTACCACAGAAGAAAATAACTCTACAGATAAGAATGTAGTCCTCACTTCTATAAAAAATTTGACCCCAGAAAAGGTATTTTTTAAATTTTTACATCTATTTAAGTTTTATGTGTATAAAGTTGTTAACTAGAGCTATATTTGAATATGTAGTTTCCCTGGAAACATTTTCGGCAGGCAATTTTCTTGTCCTGCAATGATCCACTTAACTCTTCACATAGTATCCATTTCTTGCATGCTTGTTTTTGAGATTTTGCACACGCATTTATAAAGATTAACATAAGACATTCATGTGGTAGCATGGAAATCGGGCACTGTGTAAAGCAAAGAGCTCACATAAAGAGTACTACTGCATTATACAATTTACTTGCTTTTTCATTTGTATTGTACTATTAATGTATTAAATCTCCAACTAGCTGTAATTCCTCATTGTCTGTGACTCTTTTATGTGTATTAAGTCTTTGTTCCCATAATTATATCTGATTGTATCTTGCCTAACATCTCTTACCTTCGTTTTTCTTGGGTTATTTTTGAAAAGTGAGGTCCCCGTATGTCTATCTTAAAGATGTTAGAGTAAACATTGGAAAAAGAAGGTCCTGTTTCATCTGCAATCATCATGTTTCATAAACTATTTCAATTCCTGTCAGATCTTGATTCACCCGAAGTATTTCAGGATCTTTTGATTGAGATTTTGAGAAACTGAACCTGTAAGTAAAGCAGGGAAAACAGCATTGGTTTTATAAACATCTTGTTTTGATTTGTGAAGACATGCTTCCTGCATGTGTGTGTATATATATATATATATATATTTGTATATGTAATTTATAATGAGGTTTTGGTAGTAATTGTTTCTTCCCTTATCAAGGTTATAACTATATTTTGTTTTATTATGCAGTAAGTTTATTTATTTGTTACTTTGAAGAAAAAAAGCTCAACTTTCCTGCAATTATTTGTTTTAGGTCATTCATTTGGTGGAAATGAATTGTTTTATAAGGTTCATAATGACTTGTATCATGTGGTGAGATTGAATGTGTAAACTTTTAAAAGACATCACAGCTTACTACTTTTAACCAGTGAACTTTTAACTCATTCACAAAGCATTCTAGGTGCTATGTTGAAAGAGTGAATGTTAACTCACATAACTGGATCACTTGTTACCAGTGTTCTTGAGTCACACACATTATTCAATGGTTGCCTAAATTTGTATTTCTGTGAATAATGGATAAAGTAGGTATTGCTGCTATACCAAAGTATTACAGGTGATCGAGTTCTAGTTATGTTTTCTCTAACAGTGCTTGCTCTTTATGCTGTGTCTCACAATGAAGGTATTTGTACAGAGACACTGTCATATATATAACAACTGCCTTTGTATTTGAGATGTTATTAAATGCATGACATATTTTAGTCACTTTAGAAACTGTTGGTTTTGACACACCCACAATATTTCCAGTCTTTCATGCCAAATGGGTCCCCTTTTAACTCTTTTAAATCCTGTAAATGTTTCTTGGAAGAAATTGTATCTAAAACTGATGCATGGCAGGGATGACTAACTTTTGTTTTAGAGACATATTTTTTGAAACTAAACCATATCAAGTATAGCTGACCTTTATCTACATCATACACACAGACTAAACATCTGGGAATGATGTTGCCTGGTAAACATGCTATTTGAAACTAAACCATATCAAGTATGGCTGACCTTTATCTACATCATACACACAGACTAAACATCTGGGAATGATGTTGCCTGGTAAACATGCTATTTGAAAATAAACCATATCAAGTATGGCTGACCTTTATCTACATCATACACACAGACTAAACATCTGGGAATGATGTTGCCTGGTAAACATGCTATTTGAAACTAAACCATATCAAGTATGGCTGACCTTTATCTACATCATACACACAGACTAAACATCTGGGAATGAGGTTGCCTGGTAAACATGCTATTTGAAATTTAACCATATCAAGGATTGCTAACCTTTATACACAATCATATACACACAGACTAATTACCTGGAAATGAGGATACCTGATAAGCATGCTATATAAAACTTAACCATATCAAGAATGGTTAACATTTATACACATTGTACACAGAGACTATAAACACTTAGAAATGATGTTGCCTGGTAATCATGCTATATGAAACATAACCATATCAAGGATGGCTAATGCTTATACACATACTAAACTTACAGAAAGGAGCTCTAAAGCTTACTGAAACTAGTTAGTGTTTAATTTTATTTCTGCTAAACCTCTTATCACTCAGTGTTAAAATTTTGTTTATGATAATCCATATAAAATTTGTTAATTAAAAGTATTTATTTTATTTTTCAGAAAAACTCCATAAGCGTGAACAAATTTAATACATTAGATAGTGCCAACAAACTGCAGGCAAGAGCTGAAAGGTTGGTAAAAAGATTTAAATAATATATACATGTACATAGCTGGAAAGTAGTTAAAATTATTCCTGTTTAGGCTTGTGAACATGATTATAAAAGTGGCTTTGAGCTTTTTTTATGAAAACTCAGTGGATTAAACTCAAACAGTTGAGTAGAAGTGAAAATTTAATTTTTACCCATATGAGAATAGGAAACTTGCTGAATGCAAAATTCTGAAATGGTACTACCTCACACATAGCTATCTCAACCTCCATTTGCCCTCTAAGTATTGCTAAAATTTAGAACAGCATAACAGTCTTTTATACTTCTATATTTTTTGCATATTTACAGAAATATGTGCTGATCATGTGACCACCCTCCACCAATCCTTATACTAGTGCAGGTAGCTCCCTCTACCATTGCAGCACAATCCCCACTTTCTCGATTGTCATTCTAGTGTATATATGTGTTTTAACTTATTCTCCAGATGCCTGCACAATTTTGATTGTGCTTGATCATCAATTAGTATCAGTTTCCTCTTCAAGTTTCGATTTCACAGATATTCCTCCCCTCCGATCTGCCTCATCTTCTGGGTCTTTTCCATTATCCACACCACTCCTCATTGTGTTTCAGCTGGTTGTTCTGTATTAGCCACTCATCCTCTGCTCTGGTCCTTACTGGAGCAACAAACCTTGCCCCTTTTCTCTGTCCTGTCCCCTCTTCAGTCAACCACAATCTGATGTTTTTTCATCCAGACATCACCACACTCCATGTTTCCAAGTGACTTTTGTCTGGTTGCATGCCTCAGCTTAGTGGCTCACCCCTATTTGCCTACTCTCTGATCTGACTCGTCTTTTGGGTTTTTTCCCTTATCCAGACCATTTTTTATTGTGTTCTATTGGTTGCTCTGGATTGGCCCGGCTCCAACGTAGTTCCTTCTGCTCTGGCCCTTCCTGGAGCAGCAGACCCTGCCCTTTCCTCTGTCTTTTTCACCCTTACATCAACCGCAATCTGACATTTTTCATCCTGATGTCACCACACTCCAACTTTCTATGTGTCTTTTATCTGGTCCCCAACCTCAGCTCAAGGACTCTCCCCTTGTGTTGCATCTTTCCTTGCCTGTCCCTTTCGTCCTTCCTCTTTGTCTATTTACCAGAAGCATTTGTCTTGCTTCTGTCTTTAGTCTATTTCCCATGGCTTCCGACCCTCCTGTACTTCTGTTCCTCACCTGTCCCGGCTCTTCATCTGGTTTTGATCAGTGGTTGTCTGTTTCAACTATTGCTTTTTATAGAGCTTCCTTGTCAAACACCTTCCAGTCCCCCACTTCCAGAAAGCTTTCTCTTCCCTGGGTTTTCCGTTTCTTTCATCTGGTCCATCTGATATATTCTTCTGTTCTACCGGATTGGGATCTTAATGTTCTTATTCTTCTCCTGTCTGGTTCTCCCTTTGAACCCATTGCCATTTATTACTTGTACCAATTTTCCCTTTAGATCTAAATTGTCACCATCCTGGGATGCAGTCATCATTGTTCTGATTTTTATGCCATTCTGTCCCATTCCTCCTATCTTATTTGTTATATTGATCAGGCATTCCTTCCCTGGACTGCCCAGAAGTTTGTTTTGCCTTTTCTTCTATTTCCTTACCTTCCTTTTTCCACCTGTATTTTCGTTCAGTTCTGAATCATCTCCTTTATCCAGTTTGTTTCCTTCTATGTTGTTTGTCTTGTACTGCCTCCTTTCATTGTTCTTGTACCTGTTTCATTGTTCCATGGCATTCCTCTGTTTCCTCTGATCTTTCACTTATTATGCTTATAGGTTGGGTTTGTCAACTCATACGATTGGCATATTTTGAGGTGTCCCTGGCAGGTTGCCGTCTACATATTGTTTCTTCACACCAAATTCGTCATCTGACTAAGTGTTTAGCTGCTCAACACTGCCATCTTTTGGAAAAGATCATGCAGGCTGGTATATGGACAACTCCCTATACATTCGTCACTTTTTCTCCGCACAACATAGCTGCGTCTTCCTCAAGCAGGTATCATCTTCCTTCTGTGGCAATTCTACACACGTCTGTTTGCCTTTGACTGGGATAAGTCATCGTCTTACTTTTTTATCTTATTTCCTTGTTTTACATCATATTTCAGGATTCCACCTGGTAGCGGGTGTTGCCTGGTGAAGTGTGCTGAGTCTTATGTCTTAGCACTATGTCTGTATACTTCTATGATGTTCATTGTGGAGATAGGGTGTTTCTGTAAGACCACCAGCTGCTTATCTGGTGGTGTATCCATATCTATGTATATCACTATATATATATATTTATGTATGCACTGAGGACCATCACTCATGGACTTCACAAGTAAAGCAGATAAGGATTTTTGACCATCCCTACTGACAGGTCTTTCTGCCTTTCAAAATAAGGAAACTCAGACACCCATTGCACCATCTCCAGTGGGTTGTTCTTCCAGACCCCCCCCCCAATGCGTATTCCCCCCTCTTTCTTTTAGTGGGAAGAGGGTTATCGTAGTTATGCTTCAAATTCTACAGTACAAATTATGCTATTCACTATCTTAGCAAGGTGCCTCCACTAGATGTTTTCTGCCTGGATGGACCACTCTTGTCAAACTACATCATGTCACAAGGTGCTTCCCCCAGACGTTTTTTTTTTGTCTGGGGAGACTGCACTTGTTGATCCCCCAATATCTTACGTGCACAATATGACACTAAATCTATTATGCAGGAGCTTCCACTGGATGTTTTCTGCCCGGATGGACCACACATGACATATTCAAATATATACCAAGGTACTTCCCGTGGGTGGTTTTTTTGCCCAGGCAAACCACACTTGGCCTCTTCATATATGGTCCTCTAGCCCTAGCCACATATTCTATTTGATTCCACCCTGTATGTCTTCTTCTCTTCTTTACTGAGTGAAGAGCATACTTGTTCTAGACGTAGTGCTATACCCCACAGTTGTGCCTCCTATTTTATTTGCGGCACACCTGTTTTTTTCATGGCGGTTATTCTCTGCTTGATGAATTGTTTTTGCACCCTCCACCTTTCCAATGTGGGATTCTAGCTATTTGTGAGAGGAGGTAGTACTGTTTCGGAAGTTAACATTTTCCAACTCTGAAAATGTATTTCCGATAGGTACTAACCTCCTCTCACACACTTCTCACTCTTCCTCTCCACTGTTTGGCGTTGTTTCAGGTTTGTATATGCCAATTCTTGAAAGTGAGGATTGTACCTGCACCAATATAGGGGGCACAATGGGATTGGTGGAGGGTGGTCACATGATCAGCACATGTTGCTGCAATGACACCAGAAATATAGGGGTATAAAAGTCTGGTGCGCTTTTCTAAATTTTAGCAATGCTTAGAGGGCAAAGGAAGGTCGAGATAGTTATGTGTGTGAGTAGAGGTAAGTACATTTTCAGTGTTAGAAAGTGTTAACCTTCTGTATAATGTACTTTTTAAAAATAAGAAAACTAATAACCTGAGTGCTTTTTGGAAGATATACCATCCTTTTATAGGGGTGAATTGGGAATGAGTGGTAAGTGTTTGTAATTAGAACTAATAACCTGAATGCTTTTAGAAGATAGATCATCCTTCTTCAGGTATGAATTGGGAATGAGTGGTAAGTGTTTGTAATTAGTGATGAATGAGTGTTGCATAAACAATTTTTGGTGTGTAAAAGGATAAATATAGGGTGAAAAAGGGGAGTGTGACAATTGAATTATTACTAATAAAGCTAGAGGAGGAGAGAAACAAAAGAAAAGTAATTTAAACAAGAAAATTAAAAGGTTGGTTGTGGAAGATGAATTTTTAACCTGCAAAATATTCTACTTGGTAATTTTTACTTTTTTTCTATTATGAATCAAGATTTCTGATACAGTACATTACCTATTCTCACAGATATAGTAACATTTATTTTATTTGAGTAATATTGAATTCACTGTGAACTAGTATAATGATCTCTTTTGTAACTTTGTGTAATAGGGTATGGTATATGTTATGTTTTGGTGTGAAAATTACAGTGTTCTTGAAAACTTTTTTTAGCTTTGATATGAAGTCTAAGTAGGGGGTTCAAATACATTTTGAAACTGGATGATGTAATGTTTTATTCTTTACCAAATTTCTGAACATATAGCTTAAATTTACATAAATTTTTTTTATGGTAACCCAGATGAGAATCTGATGAATATTGGAAATTTAAGAAACCAAATAAATGATGCTAAAGTTTTAAAACTCACTTGTTGATATGTATTACTTAGTTTTTGGAATGCCCTAATTGAGCTACTAGTAAATATGTTGTCAACATCACAAAAAGCAAACCATCAGATGCCCCTAGCATTTACAAACTATAGTTTGAAGTAACTTAAATTAAGGGTTAGATGCAAGATATGATTATTGGAAATAGTTAGCTTGTTTTTGTTGTAGTTGTATTATTTTTTGCTTTTCAGATTTGGACTACCCAATAAGAGCTCTGTCACAACTACAGGAAGTTTAAAACCAACAGCTTTATCAGGTTTAGTGTTAAACCCGTAAGGAAATCAGTTTATCCTGTATTTTTTATCCTAGTATATTATTAACATAACCTGCATGAACTGTTAACATGCAATGTTTTATTAAAGTATGTGATTTTAATCTGCCATTTTTGTATTGTAATGTCTTTTATTAACTGCAATGTTTCACAAAAACAATAGGTGGTTTTCTCCTCGACAGTTTGTGTGTGCATGAAAACTATAGTATATACAAAACACCACTGCTGGTTATTTTAATTTTTTATTCAAGGTTAGTGACAGTAGCATGTAAAACATCTGTACCACTTACAGTTGTATGGTAACGGTTACCCTGAGTATCAAATGGTAGGAACCAAATAAGTAATTATTTGTTTAAATAGGAAATAGAAAAAGGCATTCGCACCACAATTATTATCATAACAAATGGCCTATATAAATAATGTGCTGACCACTGCTGTTGTGTCTCAGCTGATCTAATGAGCTCTGGATTAAGTATATATCAAACATAGTGTGGTTGAAATACTATGATTATACCCACTTCTAGTTTTTGAAAATCCTTAAGGAACTAGATAAAGAATGTAGTGTTAACAAATATAATAGGCATAATACTAACATTGTATTAGTGTTAACAAATATAATAGGCATAATACTAACATCGTAGTAGTGTTAACAAATATAATAGGCGTAATACTAACATCGTATTAGTGTTAACAAATATAATAGGCATAATACTAACATCGTATTAGTGTTAACAAATATAATAGGCATAATACTAACATCGTATTAGTGTTAACAAATATAATAGGCATAATACTAACATTGTATTAGTGTTAACAAATATAATAGGCATAATACTAACATCGTATTAGTGTTAACAAATATAATAGGAGTAATACTAACATTGTATTAGTGTTAACAAATATAATAGGCGTAATACTAACATCGTATTAGTGTTAACAAATATAATAGGCGTAATACTAACATCGTATTAGTGTTAACAAATATAATAGGTGTAATACTAACATCGTATTATAAGTATAATTAATTATAATCATGCTTTGCTAGCTTGGAAAAGGTGTTCACACCATAAAATACACTTTTATTGTCCATAGGTTATTTGGTGTGAACACTTATATTATTGACATCACAGTAGACATAAAACGTAGCACGTACTATTTCTGTTCTCAGTTTTTAGATTAGATTTTAATATATGCAGAGGTGTAACTTAATCTTAATAAGAAACTTTCCTACTATGCATAAATCGGTTTAAAATGTATTTAACTGTAGTGTATGGGATTATTTATCATTATAAACATCTTAAGGTTAAACAGTTATAAGTTTACTGGGTAATAGGTATGATCACTGTAAGATTGATAGTATTATTCAGATCTTCCTCTTCTACTCTAGGGTAGGCTTCGAGTATGTAATTTAGTCAAGTAAGAAAGATGTGATTAGTCTTATTGTGATGTAACACAACAGCTGCTACTAATTAACAGTATTTGGCCAGATTAGTTATACCACAGAAACATGTAAGTTTGTTTGGTTAAATAATTTTGTTTTTGATGCAGACTTTTATCTTCATGTACACATTTCATTAGTTTGACAAAATGACTTTCTCGTACTAATACTTTTGGTGTAAGTTTGGAGTAGCTCATGTCAATTGTAATTTAAGAGTGATTGTCAAATCTCACTGTGTGGTAAGAAATGAACATCCCAAGATTTGGTTATAGGTGCTATTGACTAGCTATCCTCCTTCTAATGCATCATTTCAAAAATCAGAAGTGGTTATGCACAGATAGATCTTGTGTAGATTTGCACAAAAATTCTGAAAGAAACAAATACAAAAACTGGTGTCATATTATGGAGACCCACAGAGATGTTTTGTATGTATATGTATTAATTACTTTGAAAATGAGTAAACAGTGCAAGAACAACTAAAACAGACATATTATTGTTTATGAAAGGAGTGTAGAAATGTAAAGACGTGAAGTATGTGATTAAGTCGCATGCTTTGTTATATTAGTTACTAATGGAATACGAGTTTAGCTGATGGACTGTATGGCATGCATGGAAAAGAAATAAGAAGGAACAGTGATGGATCATGCATAAGGTTTTTTGTCTAAATTGTTGTACACAGTTTTTATAATATTTCCTTGTTCTTATTTTTTTAATTGTCTAAAAATAAGATTGAAATTTTTTTATGTGTGGAAAGCTTTAGTAAAAAATAACAAGTGTTTTACTATCAATTTAAAAAAATCATTTTTCAACTAAAAGAAGACTATGATAAAAATTAGAAACTACTGTCTACCAGTCATTGAATTTAAAATTTAATGTGATCATTATTTATTTGACATTATCAAAAGTTAGCCCCCCCCCCCATTAGCTCGGTGGTAAGTCTGAAGGCTTATAATGTTAAAAACCAGGTGTTAATACTGTTGGTGAGTTAACTGATAACCCATTTTGTAGCTTTGTGCTAAAGAACAAACAAACAAATATTGTAGGTTATTACAGGAGATAGACCTGTTTAATAGTATCTAGTGATGTTATTGCTGTGCTACATTATAACTCATGTTTTCAATAAGTAATGTAGAACATAATCAATATAGAACACCCTCGTTACAAATCAGCTGATAAACTATGGATCAGCCAACTGGGCAAGCTCTCGTCCCTCCATTAGTGCTTTGGGAAAGAATGCCCAAGGGGTACAGAGGAACAAAAAAGATTGGGAAACCTTGCCCTAAGCCAATCTGGGGAAACGCACTCGTACACAAAATGAATATGAAGGTAATAATAGGACCCAAAAAGCTATTGCGATAGAACTAAGTATATCTCCTGGTACCATTAACGATTTATCTTATGTGTTTCCAACGGATTTTTCATTTTCCTTCAGCTTAAATTTGATTGTGAAAATAGACGTCCTTGCACCGTGGATGAACCGCGCGAAGCTTATCAAGATCTGACGTTTACAGTTTACATTGCTCTCCTTCGCAGAACTTTCTTGCAGTGAGCTTGCTATGTCGGAAAATGACGTGTAATCCAGGCCATCAGAGTGGCCACGATCTACAATAGCAAAATTAATTCCAAGAGCACCATAGCCCTGGAACTTTGCTTTTGTAAAGTATAATTATTTCTTAGTAGCTTGTTTTACAAGTTACACAATGTGTTATATACACCCTGTCCACCGCGGTAATCGAATCCCGTATTTTACCGCTGTAAGCCCATAAACTTACGGTTGATTCACCAAGAGACTCTCAGTAACAACGCATGTGTAAAACGTTTAAGAATGTTTAAATAATTTTAAATATAACAGGACAAGAAATTTTTCAAACGAACTAAATTACAACAGTCAAATTAGATTCGCGTATATATATTTTTTATTAATATATTTCATTTACGACATGAATCCAAGAAAGTAGACTTTCTAACAAACAATATTGTAATGAAAAAAAACAATAAGTGAAAAGAAGCTCCGGAACTAGGGATCGAACCCAAGATAATTGGCTAGAAATATCAATACTCTATAGAAATGAGCTAACTAAGAATATAAACAATTTCTTCTCCCCTCACTCGCTTTTTAACCGAGTATGAAACTTCGTTGTGTTTTTTTGTCGTCAAGCAGTTTTTGTAAGTTGATTTTACACCACCCAACCAAATGATATTAAATATGTGAATTTTTTTCTCTCTTATCACACTTTTAACATCACCTCACCGGTGTTGGATTTCTTGTTTAGTTCAGGTGCTAAGTTCTTTATGGCTAATGTTTCTTTTAATCTTAGCCACTGCTCATTTTCAGCCTTTCCGATAATTTGGAACTGTTCAAATTTCTATATTTACATTCACGCATTTTTCTTTGTGATACCAAATATATATACTTTATTATTATTTTATTTAATTCGTAACATGAATCAATGAAAGAAGATTTTCTAACAAACAACTTTCACATAAATCTTTACAAATAAATCGCACTTTTTGGATGTACTGTGATAATCAGATGCTAACTGATATTTTAGTAATTGCAGGCAAGACCGGCTTCTGTTAGAGCTAAATTTAACATTCTGTTTTAGAGCCTACATAGCAGCGCCAAACAGTAGATGTCGGAATTTTACAGAATCGTCATGCTCGATTTTTCCAGAGATTCATATGCCAAATACTTTAGCTAGTAAGACGACACAATACGGGATGTACTTTGTGGGTCTTTTTCATTTTACATGTATTCGTAACTCAGAATGTGATAACAAACATTGCATTCAAACATTTCCATGATCGTTGGAGCATCACAAAACAATCCTGACAAAGAAGAACAGTGTTAATAATTGTAGTTAAGACCAGCTCTGTCAATGCTAAATTTAGCACATTATTCTGGTGCTTATTCAGCGACAGCAAACATAAATGGATATTTTCATGATGTAAAAGCATATGATTGGCTATAAACAACAATAGTTTACTGTCTTTGATAAATAAAAGTGCTCAGCCAAGAATGTTTGCATAAATTCACGTTTAACAGCGTTCTGCCTAGCAATGATCTGGATATTAAACACTCCTGTATTAAAATATAAGGCCCGGCATGGCCAGGTGGTTAGGGCGCTCGATTCGCGATCAGAGGGTTTCGGGTTCGAATCCCAGTCCCACCAAACATGTTCGCCCTTTCAGCCGTGTGGGGGCGTTATAACGTGACGGTCAATCACACTATTCGTTGGTAAAAGAGTAGCCCAAGAGTTGGTGGTGGGTGGTGATGACTAGCTGCCTTCCCTCTAGTCTTACACTGCTAAATTAGGGACGGCTTGCGCAGATAGCCCTCGTGTAGCTTTGCGCGAAATTCAAAAACAAACAAACAATTAAAATATATACTTTCGTTGTCTAGCCTTGTACGCTTGCAATATATGTATCTATGTACACATATGCTGCATGTGTTCAAGGAAGAAAAGCATGAATCTAAAGACTACGTACACTACGAATATGTATAGTATTTGTATTTTATTCTGCTTTGATCAGAATCTGGAAAGTCGTTTTCTTTTCGTATACACACACACACACATATATATATATAACGAAGATCTGCTACAAAAAAAATCAACTATACCCTTTATAAAGTTAGAACGTAGATTTTGTTCTAATGAAACATATATATAAGCAGTCTGCATCTCATTACCTGCTCTGTTAGCATTTAAACTATCTTCATCTCATGATCTGCCGTGTTAATAGTTAAACAATGTTCATCATGGTGTCTGCTGTGTTAATAAAATATGCTACTTATTTGATGTTGTTTAATTCAACCAAAAATTATCTATTCGGAGCGACGGTTGCTCTCAAACGTTAATGTTTTTGCAAGTAAAAGATATTTATTAGTGTGCATAGTTTTCTGAATCCAAGTGTAAAAAATTTACATCCTTTACTTTATTCCTCGAAAAGACAGCGATCTCTAAACTGGATTTAAAAAAATAAATAACTGTTCTGGAAAAATAAAATGTCATTTTTAGGTAATATGTAGATCTTGGAAGAGGGTCATAAAACGGTGTCCCCCAGTGGCACAGCGGTATGTCTGCGGACTTACAACGCTGGAATCCGGGTTTCGATACCCTTGGTGGGCAGAGCATAGATAGCCCATTGTGTGGCTTTGTACTTAATTACAAACAACAACATAAAAGGGTGCTTTATAAAAATTTTATCGCTCCGTATAATTATTTGTAACTTAACTAATTCTTCTAGATTAATGATTTTTACCGAAAAATAATGAGCGATTAATACATTATATCATATGTATGATGAAAATTACATCATTAGTGCAAAATATTAAGTGTTAATTGCACTTTACGGTGTGCCAGCTCTCATATTCCTCTTACAACTAATTTAACCATCATCGACAATGCCCATTCTGATGTTCGTGACCAAGCATTATTGTCTAAAGCCTCATCTTCCATTGCAACAAAATCCTGTGAAGGACTGCGAGGTCAGTCTCAGGTCGCACGTCTTGGCAAACGTTTCACAGAACGTCTATTGTATGCTGCGGTCGGCTTCCAAATCACGTTTAAACTGACCAAAGAAATCATTGACTCGGGGAACTTAATAAAGTATGTAGTCGAATAGGGTTCCTGTGCTTCCATCTTATTCTAGTAAAAACAGTTGTTGATCTTACGAGCCTTCGCCATTTCTAAATCCTTGACTATTATCTTGTAAGTGGTACAAGGTAATGAGCTCAGCTTCATTGCAATGACATAGGGTTGGAAGATTCTCTTTCGTAACTTCTTTGTGCATGAGGCCTTTGCTACGTATTAACTTAAGATGTTGTTTCGAAAGCCAATACTGTCTCAAAAACGTCCTGTTGCTCGAGTTTTTCTTTCTTTCACGAAGTAAACTGAATGCCCTCTTCTTCGATAGATGCCTAGTGTTTTACTAGTTGCACATTTGCTATGAACTATCTATATAGGTATCAAACATGTCGCCATTGGCGCTACGTCTTACATCTACAGCGACTAACTCTCGTACAACTAAATCATAGTATTTTTGAACGTCAAAGCCACATACTCATTACCCAAAAGTAAACAGTCATATATTTCCATATGTGAAAACTACTTATAACACATAATCTTGCTCTATATTTATGTGCACTTTGCAAATTTTATCACAAAGAAAAAAAACTTTTGATGGGTAGGTGATTGTTTTTTTTTTTTCAGATATTCCCGCCCAGCTACATAAGGACTATCTGCGCTAGCCGTCCCTAATTTGGAAATGATAGACTAGATAACAGCACCCACCGCTAACCTTATGGTATTCTAATAGGAAAGAGGGATTTTACCATCATTCTTAAAATGTACCCAAGGCACCAAAGTGCGAAGCGCGTTTCTGCAGCAACAGGACGCGAATAATAAACCGTCGGATTCACAGCTAAGCACAACAACCACTAGGCCACACCGGACATTTCTTGTTGGGGAAATCTTCAGTAAGTAAATGTCTCATCAATATAACTTTGTCATAAAACACGTGAACTCATTCTATTCCTTATAATACTTACTTTTATGATTAATATAAATGTATGCAAGCACACGCATACATAGTACCATATTTATAAAACCGCAACGCTCACATATTTCAAATTGGTTGACACGAAGTGACAATTTTCCAGTTTGTTGTCTGGCTCCAAGACAATCGTTTGGTTAAGTGCCAAATGCCTGACATGACCCACAGGTGTCGAAACAATTCTAGCATTCCGTCAATATTTTTTTTTTTTTTGGCAAGTGTCCAAGCCGTGGGTTGTCGTGTCAAAGTCAAAGAAACATTAGTAGTTGGTCACGTATCAGAATACACTAACAAAAAGCTGTCGCACTTTCCTTACATGAATTCAACTGAAGTTAACAGGGAACCCCAGCAAAGTTCAAAGAAAGAAAAAGAACGTAGAAAACTTTAGTTTCTTTCCAATCAGTGTGAGGTTCTTGTTACTTCTTATTTTGAACACAATTGGGTTTCTGTTCGTCATTTCAACCTCCACGTGTATAAAAAAAATATCTCATTTGGCAATCTTTCCAAATATTTAAAAATTATATCGAAAATATAATTTAATCAAAATTAACCGTATTTCATCATTAACATCATTGTAGTAAATATGAGTGGTTTTGTAAAATTCAAGAAACATACTGTAGCTCCAATAATGCATTGGTTATCAATACTACACCAGCATTGTCTATTTGAAAAACAATTTACAAATAAAGCTTTAGCCAAAATCTGCTTAATTTCCACCCTTGATTCCCCGGTCGGTTAGCATTAACTTTATGGACTTACAAAAGTAAAATCCGGGGTTCGATTTCTCGCGATGTATATGGTGCAGATAACCTGTTGTGTAGTTTTGCTCTGAAACAAACGTAGTAAAGTACAGTTGCAATCCAATTCCTGATTCTATGAAAGCGTATTTATCGCTTTATCTGTTCCACATTATTGATTCAATTGCGTACAATAATTTCATCATTACATGGTACGTAATTAAATTTACGAATTTGCAGGTAAACTAAGCCATTGGATATGTACAAGCCATTATAAAGGGGCTTCTCTGTGCTCATTACTTCACGTCAGAAAAAAAAAACATGTTGTTGGGCTGAATACTGTGAAATTAGTCTGGATTAAGTATGTATAGTAAATTAGAATAGTAAAAAAATGCTTAAGTTTAGCTGAAAGGCAGTGTCTCAGGTCGGTGTAGGGTATAGTATTAAGTTTGATATTTAAGATATTTGATATAGTATTGATTTGTTTTAAGTACTTGCTCACATATATTTCTGTGCGTCAAAATGTATGCACATTGCAATATTACGCAGTGTTTGTTTCACAATAAACCGTCTGTTGTCCAACATTTATTTCCTTCACACTTACATCAGGCAACAAGTTAACTATGTGTAAGAGTGTCGTTAGCCACTAAAAAGGTTCAGGGTTTGGGCCCCAAGAAGCAGCAATTATTCAAATTAATTAAAACATAATTACAAAGCAATATATTATAGTTTACTTAATTAAGATAGATTCGGGACACAGTGTAATACATACGGATCATGGGTTCTGTGAGCCATTGCCCAGAGACGCCCTTGACTATGTGACAGTTTGAAGACACTATCTTTATTATTTCTTCATTTTTTTACAGAATTGATTGGATGCCGCCACATCTGTTTGGAATTTGGTGAAAGAGAGTGTGTTCTTTCAAGTTCTGTGCTGAAATCATGCAACTACAACCAAAAATATTATTACTGATGGATCCTGGTTAACAAAAACCATTATAATGTAGTGTAATTGTAACCCAATAAAGAATTTCTTAAAGGGCCTTCTCATGCAACTAAAACCAAAATACTGTTACTGATGGATCCTGGTTAACAAAAACCATTATAATTTAGTGCAATTGTAACCCAATAAAGAATTTCTTAAAGGGCCTTCTCATGCAACTAAAACCAAAAATATTGCTACTGATAGATCTTGGTTAACAAAAACCGTCTTTACTTAGTATAACCCTATATAGAATTTCTTAACGAGCTTACTCATGCAACTGAAATCGAAAATATTGTTTCTGATAAATCATGGTTAACAAAAACCGTTTTATCTTAGTTTAACCTTACAAAAAATTTCTTAAAGAGCTTACTCATGCAACTGAAATCGAAAATATTGTTTCTGATGAATCATGGTTAACAAAAACCGTTTTATCTTAGTTTAACCTTACAAAAAATTTCTTAAAGAGCCCACTTATGCAATTACAACCAAGAATATTGTTACTGATGAAATTTAGCTAACAAAAACCGCTTTAACAGATTGTAAGGCAATAAAGAATTTCTTGAAGTGCCTAAAATGAGGCGTGAAGAATAGATTGGCGTTTCTGCCTTCATCACAACATTAGAATAACACGTTGTTCTTTAATGTAAAAATACATTACTTTGATGTGAGTATTCGAAAGTAATTCACTGTCCTCTTAAGGTCTTTAATTTACTACCAGGTTTCATAACACCAAAGTTAAAAGCGAAAAAAATCGAAATTCACTTATGTTTAATAAGAAGTGAATATACAAATACCATGTGCAGTAATCTAAAATAAAGTTTAAATCCACTATTACTGAACAATAACAAATTTATATGGATACATGTTTCAATACTTTCACGCGCTCCCAGTTCAACTGAAGAAGATACGTGAAGTGTTGAAACTTGTGTCTGTATAAATTTTTTGATGGTCCCTAATAGTAGCTCTAAACTTTATTTTACGTTCATGTCTTTGCTGTAATCAATACAGAGGTCAGCACTAAATGGGTATATCACCCACATCGGCTATAACTATGCACATGAATAGAAAATCCGAAGAACCTACCGAACAAAATGCTTTTGTATAAAATTTAGAATCTTACAGTAAAGTCTTAAAAATACATTTAAAAATGTTTATGATGATGTACAAAGAAAACAGCGTGTGCATTCCTTGTAACTGTTAGTTGTTAGTGCTGTAGAAGTTTAGAAGTATATATATATGTTACTTTAACTTTTTAAAATGTAAAAAAAATTAATTTACCACAAATACACACTTTGTTGTATTTTTAATTTTTACAACATTTCGTTAACGACATCTCTCTCTCTTTTATCTGCATCCTCATGGATATTTTTACTAACCTGTTTAATATACTACAAGTATACAATTCCTAAATTACAATGCAAGGTTTTTCATTCTGACGTATATTGAAATAAAATGGTCTACCAGCATAGGTTTCAACCAGCCTTACTCCAAGTGATTCATATCCTTCGTGAAAACACAGAACATTAAAAATGCATTCACTCGTCTTTTTTTGTTTTCTATTAGCAAATTTTATATCTTCCATTTACTTTAAGTAAAAACATTTTTTTCGTAACAGTAAAAGTATATACGTAGCTAAAACATAGTGAATATCAACTTTATTCCAAGACGAAGAGAAAGGGAATCAAAGTGCATGGTTTAGTGTTTTAAAGTTCAAGAGTCACGTGAAAAGTTAAAAAAGAATTACTGAAAACATACATTTCTGTTACAAAGAAGTTATCTTCTGAAAGGTAATGTTCATACTTTATCATTTTTTTCCTCTTTTTAACAGAAAGGATACTTTTGGAGAATCAAGAGAGAGAACTGTAAAGGTGTAATAATAATAATAAAAAATATATTTTTCTTCTGAATCCTCTACAATTTGCACTTTTGCTTCACGTCTTAGCATTGTATAACAGAAATATTGCTGTTAAAGATAGGCGAGGGGTAAACAAAAATGTACGACCTATATTTCTGATTCTTGGAGAAGATTGCATACATTTTTCACGTCTTAGCATTGTATAACAGAAATATTGCTATTAAAGATAGGCGAGGGGTAAATAAAAATGTACGCCCTACCTCCTGATTCTTGGAGAAGATTGCATACCTTTTTCACGTCTTAACAATATTTAACAGAAATATTGCTATTAAAGATAGGCGAGGGGTAAACGTACATCTTACCTTCCTAATTTTTGGAGAAGGTTATACTGATGCTTTACGTCTTATCATTATTTAATTGAAATATTGCTGTTAAAGATAAGCGAGGGGTAAACAAAAACGTACATCTTACCTTCCTAATTCATGGAGAAGGTTATACTGATGCTTCACGTCTTAGCATTATCTTACTGAAATATTGCTGTTAAAGATAAGCGAGGGGTAAACAAAAATGTACATCTAACCTTCCTAATTCTTGGAGAAG
>NW_013667603.1:83517-87367 GCF_000517525.1 Limulus polyphemus
ATTACTACAAAGTATCCCGTTTAATAGTAACACTACAAAGTATCCTGTTTAATAATAACACTACAAAGTATCCTGTTTAATAGTAACACTACAAAGTATCCTGTTTAATAATAACACTACAAAGTATCCTGTTTAATAGTAACACTACAAAGTATCCTGTTTAATAGTAACACTACAAAGTAGTTTTATTTCCATATTTCCCGAGTTCATACTTAAATTAGAAAAGGGTGAAATTAAATAAAACTTAAAAAGTCAACATTAACAGTGGTTAAATATTTAAAGTTTAAACCTGAATAATTTGTTTTTGCTGAATTAACATACCAAACTTGTTCCTTGAGTTGAAGAACAAGAAAAGGTTGGAATGCATTGCAATGTAGTTTTGTTTAATCATTTTTATGTATAGATTTATATTATCTTAGATCTTTTAGTAACATAATTGTTTTTGAAACTGTAGGTAGTAGATCTTGAAAAACTTAGGAAGAGGTCAGAAAGATTTGGTCAGTCAGTATCAGCAGCAGTGAAACAAGTAAGTGTGGTTTTGTACATCCATGCCATAAAATTAATTTACGATTAAATTCATCTTTCTCTGTACTATGTGTATCTGACAAACTTAAAAATAAATGTGGTATTAATGTTCTGTTTTTTTTATTTCCTTTGTCAATGTCAGCAATATTTTGTTGTTAATTTACAGTGCAATCTGCACCACACTGATAATTATTTGAGCATTTGTTAGATAAACATTTAAATGGATTTTTTTTTTTTTTACAGTATTAGAAATTTAATGTTCAGTATTCTTCTCCCAGCACATAGTGTTCTTGATGTTGACTTCTTTTCTCTGAGTTTTTTCTTCTTTTTTTTCGGTCTTGTTAACTATGGTTTTGACCACCTTTTTAATTTCTGGACAGATTGAAGAAAGAGAAAAGGTACTGAAAAGAAAACAAAGGTTTGGAAGTAGTATTTCAACAGCATCCATTGGTAGTGAAGAGGTCAGTTATTTTTAATAAATTTTGTTTTAAAGGTTCCTTTTTTTTATCAAAGGCTGTAAATATCTTCAGAAGTTGCAACATTTGTGACTATCAGTTTATTTGTATACACGGTAAACCGTCAATTTGTTTGAAACCTGATAAAATGTCACATAACATTAGAAGCTGCTTTGTAGATGAAATATTTTTTTAGTTATGGTTGTATGAAGAGTATTATTTTAGAACCAGATTTCTCCTACACCAATACGTTAAAAGGTAACTTTAAACTCTTCATAGTGTTTACCAACAAATCATCATGAACCTTCTAGTATAAGAAAGACCACAGATGCAGTGAGTATCACGAACCTTGTAGTGGTTCATTCCATGCAAACGTTTACAGCTGCAGTCAGTATCAAGGACCTTGTAGTGGTTCATTCCATGCAAACGTTTACAGCTGCAGTCAGTATCAAGGACCTTGTAGTGGTTCATTCCATACAGAAAGCCACAGCTGCAGTCAGTATGATGAATCTTGTAGTGGTTCATTCCATACAGAAGGCCACAGCTGCAGTCAGTATGATGAATCTTGTAGTGGTTCATTATATACAGAAGGCCACAGCTGCAGTCAGTATGATGAATCTTGTAGTGGTTCATTATATACAGAAGGCCACAGCTGCAGTCAGTATCACGAATTTTGTAGTGGTTCATTATATACAGAAGGACACAGCTGCAGTCAGTATCAAGGACCTTGTAGTGGTTCATTCCATACAGAAAGCCGTAGCTGCAGTCAGTGTATGAATCTTGTAGTGGTTCATTATATACAGAAGGCCACAGCTGCAGTCAGTATGATGAATCTTGTAGTGGTTCATTATATACAGAAGGCCACAGCTGCAGTCAGTATCAAGACCTTGTAGTGGTTCATTATATACAGAAGGCCACAGCTGCAGTCAGTATCAAGGACCTTGTTGTGGTTCATTATATACAGAAGGCCACAGCTGCAGTCAGTAGCTGCAGCTAATTTAGAGTAAATCTCATCACCAACTTGAGGTGGTTATGTATAGCAGTCTGTAAACAAATTTTATTTGATGATGTTTTAATGCTCCCTTATTTTTTGAATTTCCACTTTTGGTATAATTTACTAATATCAATTATAATAGGCTTGGAAAGATTAACTGTGATTTTATTGATAATTGTCACTGTTACACCTGCTATACACGAAGTATCTATTTTGAATGTTTTTTGTTTCTTAGTGTCAATCATAATATTTTACTACTTGTCACATTACCAATATTTCTTGTTTTTGTTAAAATTAATGTATAAACTAAGAACTACGTGTTTGTATTTCATTTAGTTACAAGAAAAAAAGGTCAAATTTTTCTTAAAAACACGTATGCACACACAGAGGAACTAATCGTAGATTTTACTTAAATATTATCATTGAATCGTGAAATAAGTTAATCATAAACTGTTAATGAGTGATCAGTAACTTATAAAGTATAGATAAAAGTCAGTTATATTCTGTAATTGTTTATTAGTGCAAAAAAGGTAACCAAGTTAGAAAATAAGGAAGAGTTAAAATGCATCAAAGCTGTGATATCAAAATAAAGTTAGGTTTTGGATCGTCTCACTGGACCGGGTGTTCTGTACACCGTCTTAAAACACGTATTTAAAGGAATACAAGGTCAGGTAGACAATCCAAATTTTATTTGACATTTCATTTTGATGTCAAAACTTTCATCTGTTTTTACTTCTGCTTATTTTATAACTTCATCACCTATTTTTTATTTATCATCACTGTCTACTGATGTCACATACCTTTACTTTTTTACTTCAGCATTTAATCAAAACCTGACCGCTCCCTCTTTGCCTTCGTAGGCTATCATTTATGTACATCAGCTTTTCTGTTTTAATTGTAGTGTAGACGGTAGGGGGGAGTTAAAATTGTACATTTAATTAAATAAACAAGAGGGAATCCTCAATAGCTGCAGCTGTAATTAGATCTCAAATTGGTCAAGAGATGGAGCTATGAGCTAAAAGTTTGTACTTAAAAAAACAGAAAAACTCGGAGCCATTCTGTGAGCCTGTGCCACGGCTGAAACGTTTATGACCTTGATACTGAACATACAAAACCTATCCTTGCCTCAGACCACTAGGTATCTAATGCCAGTTTGAGTATAGCATGTTTGGTATGAACTGTAGCTGAATTGGAAAAAGTGTGTGTGGAAAACAGATAATAATAGTAAAGAAGAACACAATATTGTGTGTAACAGTTAGTGAAAATCCACAGTAAATGGAACAAACTTTCAATGGTTTATTATAAATTGCCATCTGACAGCAAGGAAAACATTTTTTTCCCAGAAGTCAAAGAAGACTGACCACTTATAATATGAAACTATTCTTTGACAGATAGTTTAGGCAGAGTATTCATGTTGAACTGATGGTGACAACTGGCTATTAGAGAGACAATTATATAAATATATTGGTAGAGGATGAGCTGCATAAGTATATTGTGTCATCACCAATACATCTCTACAAGTGTTTTCCTATTAGGCAGTTGCCACACACTTCACAGTCAACTAAATATGAAATCACTTTATATTGGCTGAAATAAGGTTAAGGAATAATAACCTTTTCTTCATATGAGATATTCTGGCCATGAAATTGATTGGAAATCAATAAGAATTTTATAAAAACTAGTAACTACATAAAAAATAAGGTTGGCTGAAAGCTGCTTAATCAAAAGCCTACTTCATTTCATCATTTTCTAAGGTCGTATCAAACTAATCAGCTGTCTGACCTCCTGTGTCCTTTAAGGTAATTCAAAGTAGGTGTTCAAATTCGATGATGAGGAACCCACTTTGAGACTAATAATGGCTGGAGACGGCTTGAAT
>NW_013667603.1:87465-93734 GCF_000517525.1 Limulus polyphemus
AAGGTTTTGTCATCATCAGGTACCTGATGTGGTTCTTGTACCTGATGATGACAAAACCTTGTCAAAACGTTGTACATTTGCTGTTATATTAAAGTTTTTCTTCATTACCCATTCAAGCCATCTCCAGCCATTATAAAGTAGGTGTTGTTGACCAGTTTTTCTGCCATAAGAGAACATGAGTCTAAAGAGGACACAGGAATGTGTCAAAACTAGTTTATTCAACGTCAAGACTTCTGACGGTTTGTTAACTTTTACTGTGGTTTTTCACTAAAATATAATAATGTTTCAATATTTGACTCCATGAGTACAAAACTTGCAGGATTTGTTTGTGGTGATTAGAGAATTCTGACACAACATTAAAAGTTCACAAAGTACTCTTTAATTAGAAGTTATTAACAAGTTTATTATTCCAATAAGTCCTTTCAGTGTAAATAAGAATAACGTTTTTTATTGTTGATGGATTTTGTTACTGTACTTTTCCACCATAGTTCTCAAATAAACTATTTGTGATTAATATTAAATATATTTAAAAAATATACAGAATGTGCACTAATATTGAAGATTGTTTATTAAGCATGATTGAGGGATGAGTTTATTCTACATTAAATGTTATGAAGGTATTTACTTGTTTATGATAAAACAGAAACAAAACACTATGCACACAATAATGTATGCTATGATTCAGGGGCAGAACTAGTGCAGGGCAGACGGGGCAATACTCTGGTCTTCTGAAAAAAGGGCCCCCCGATCATTTCTTTGCCCCGGTGCACCTGAACTGTTTGTTCTACCACTGCTATGATTAGATGCTATGTGGTACTTGTAACTCACAAGAATGGATACATTACCTTAGAAAGACTACAGATTGGCTTACTAATTACTTACCTTTTTAATAGGCCCGGCATGGTCAGGTGGATAAGGCGCTCGACTCACAATCTGAGGGTCGCGGGTTCGAATCCTCGTCACACCAAACATGCTCGCCCTTTCACCCGTGGGGGCGTTATAATGTGACAGTCAATCCCACTATTCGTTGGTAAAAGAGTAGCCCAAGAGTTGGCGGTGGGTGGTGATGACTAGCTGCCTTCCCTCTAGTCTTACACTGCTAAATTAGGGACGGCTAGCGCAGATAGCCCTCGTGTAGCTTTGCGCGAAATTCAAAAACAAAAACAAACAAACCTTTTTAATAACTTGTTATTTGCCAGCTTACTTCAAGCCTTAGGGATTTCTGTGATGTTGCAAGAAATAGTTTCTACTTTTATATGTAGTCTCAGGTTTCAAGTATGAAGTACAAAGACATTCCATGTAATTCTTAGAATAATCATAAGCATGCATGTAATTCCTTATTCACTGGCTTTTCTCTAGATTAAAATACTTTTATTTGCAAGCTTTCAGCCCTGTTACTGGAGTCTTCATCGGACAACCTACGTTCTGAGTCTTAAAAAACAATTCCTTAGTATTTGTACTGGTACGAAAAAAGACAAGGGTAATTGAATTATTATCCCAAGAAAATAAGGATGTCAAGTTACAAAACTTGATAAATGAAAAGAAAAAACGAGTCCATAAAAGTAACCCTAGTTATGAAATGAAAATTTTGTGTATTTCGTCAAGTGATTTATATGAACTTCATGATATAGTGGAAATATAGAAGCCTTGGTCTGTAATTCATGCTTGTACACCCTTTGTTTAAAAAGATTCAGTGAAGACTTGGTTTGGGTTATATTATTTTCTCGTCATTAAATGTTTTAGTTTATTTATAACTGTTATATTGCTTCATTGTACATATTCACTGTTTAATACTTAGATGACAAAGTCTGATTTTTGCACACGGAACATCATTTTAAGGATGTAATTATAAAATTTAATGATGTAATTACCCTGTTAATTTTAATTTCTTCTCTTAATTGTCATATGACTTTATTTATCTAAATGTGTATATGTTTTGTTGAGTGGGTATTTTTTTAAATCTTGGGAGTTATGCTTCATTATGGTTGTTTAACTTGTACATTCATCTTTTATAACCTATCTTTACTGATATATTAAAATTAGTTATTTAATTCTTCTTATGAACATTTTTGGTATTTGTAATCAAATTTTTCATCTTCTATGAAGAGTTTTAGTGAAGTAAAGATTTTTTGTGTCTGTTGTACTTGACTGTAATTTAAATATTTTTTTTAATTCAAGTGAGTTTCTGAAATTATATTATTAGCATGTTTACTAGTAGTAAAAATTGTGTTAACTTCTCAGTTCAATATCAATTTTGTTTCAGGAAAAGAAGAAGAGACGAATAGAGAGATTTGGATGCACATAAATAAAGATTTTGTTTTTTCTTTTTACATATAAACTATATGTTAAGGATGTGATTACTGTAGAATTTGATTTTTTCCCCTTATTTTATTGTTTTTTTTTATCAATAATTGAGTTCTTTTTAAAGTTATTTAAAATCTTTGGTATACCAAATCCTGAAAATTCTGCTAGTAATTAGTTTAATAGTTTTTCGGTATTATTATAAGTACATTTATTCATTCATACAAAGTACAAGAATTAGAAACATTTTATGTTGTCCTCAAGAATAAATGTATTCTTTTTCTCATGTGATGTTTGTAATGTGTCCATTGTGCTTATTTGTACGTATTTATATTAGAAAATCTCAAGAAAAACTGACCCTTTTTTTTTTCTTCATTTGAAATCAGCTGGTAGTTTTCTTTCAATGTAGTAGGTTAAAAATGATCAATTTTTAACTTGCTGTTTAAAGTTCTGCTTAATTTGACGTATGAATCAAATGTATCAGCATCAATTTAGGTGATGTTCTTTTGGACAAAAAAGTTTAGGAGGAAATAGTCTTCAGTCTTTCATATGCATATGGAGAATTAGTTCATTTAGACATTCGGATATAAATAAAAGATAAAACAAATGGAATAGACAGCTGAAGAATTGGAAAGATTAAGAAATTTAAATCTAGATCTAAAGTTTGTATTTGATTCATTTTGCGTAAATATGTTGAGATTTATCCCTAACTTCTGTGTCTACAATGCAGTCTGAGAGTTGATATCTTTACATGCACGATTAGTTTCTGAACTGTTGCTTTATTTTTAACATGGCCGGTATCTGCAAATTACATAAGCTCATGTTGGTTAGAATATAATTACCAATTGCGGAAATAGGTTTCTTTCAGTTTCCTTTTTTTGAGTAATATCCTTGACCGAAACAACAACGATTTAGCCTATTTTTAGCTTCAGTGAACCACTGGCTACTCCAAATCAACAGATTGAAACAGCTGATGACTGCATTTCACTCACTGTTAAAAAAAATTGTAATTCTAGTTCAAAATTGAACCTTTATCTGGCAAATGCTAAGATGTTAAAAATGTAATGGATTATCAATTACTAGTAAATTGAGTCAGAGACGTGAAGGGAGAGAAGTGGCAAAAATGTGTATTGGCAAATACTAGTAATACAACAAATGGTAGAAGAAAATGACCAAATTATAATGATAATATCAGTGACAAAGTCGTACATATGATGAAAATGAGGAGGACGTGGATTTTATTGACAATGACATTTTGGGCTTAATTGAAGATAGTGATGGGGGACAAAGAAAGTGAATACATCATGAAAGAATTCAAAAATGTATATGATATCAGAGATGTTTTTTTGATGAGAAATTTACCATGTTGAAAACAAACATGAATTGATATCATAATATTAAGGGGTTGTCCTAAGCTTCACTTGAAAAGTTTGTAAATGTTAAAAATGAGACTACAGAAATACAGTACTAGTAGATGTTCGTCAGGGGTTTATATGGATATCATCAGAACAAGTTTAAAATACACTTACAATTGTAAGTACTCTTGGTCACGTGGTTTAGGATAAATATAGTGATATTCTTATATTGGTTTTAGCAGTTTTTTTTTACTAGTTATATTCTGATTTTTCCTATTGTTTTTATACGGTTCTTTAAAAACTGTTTCAGTATTCAGGACGTAAACTTTATATCCAGTCTTTACATGATCCAAAACTTAAAAGGGTTGTCATAGATGTTCTTTTAATTTTCTTTATCTCTCTGGTTCTCCAACATGGAATTCATGACATTGTTCAACTTGGAATGTGTTGGATAAAATGAAGAATTGGCTATTTAACGATATGATTTAAGTTGTAATTTTGTAACCAACCAGGCTCTGTGTACCACTTCAGAGGTATGTGTGGTGCATCGGGATATACAATAAAAAAAAAGATGATTTATTTTGTCAGATGTGGGTGGTTTTTGATGCTATCTTAGAAAAATGGTTCGGTTCACAGATGATTGTGAGTAGCCATTAAACGTCCTTTCTTTGTAAATTTTTTTGTTGGCTGTTGTTTAATTTTAGCCTTTTTGGGGCGTGGCATAATGGTTTACATGCTAGACTATAAATTCGAAAATTCGCATTCCTCACTTTGGAACCATACAAGTGGCGTGAAATCCCAATATTTAACTAGAATAGTTCATGAATTGGCTGTGGGTGTTGTTGATCAACTGTTTTCTCTATCAGTTCAAAATTAAGGACGGCTGGCGTAGATAGGCCTTGTGTAGCTTTGCACAAATATTCGACAAAAACAAACAAAGAAGATTTTATCCGTTTACATGGTTTTATATTCATTAAGATTACCACCACTGGCTTTATTATTAACATGTGGTTGTGAATTTAATAATGCATCTATTATATATATATATTAATTACACAAATTAGATTACACACATATATATATATATATAGCTTATAAACTATTGATTACATTAATCGTTAATAGGCGATTAAATCAGAACTATAAAACACTAATGAATTAAACATCACAATACCGTTATCGGTCCTGGTTGTCAACTTATTGTCATAACGGATAATGTCTGTGGTAATAACACCCAAATGCGTTGGGGATATCCCATCTATCGGACAATATCCAAACGCCGATGTCAATTCTAGTCAGCCGTCATGGAATAGCACAATGATCTGAGCTCTGCCCACCACGGGTATCGAAACCTGGTTTCTAGCGTTGTAAGTCCGCAAACATGCCGCTGTGCCACTGGGGGGCACTATTTATAGTTTGGAAAACACTGTTCTAAGAAATTGAATTTCTAATACCTTAATGTTTAGTCTTAACTTCGTTAGTTTTATATGGCATAGAAGCTTCTAAGCTTCTTAAACTACGTTATAAACGGCTTCGTAAGGCCAGAGCAAACTAATTGCTGTTTGGATTAAATTTTTATATGCTAACGTATTTGAAATGACATTACATTAAAATTAAAAAGATGTACATTATACGTGTTTGCTGAGCAACTGTTATTATTCTTACCATCTGATTTCTCGTCGCATTCAGCATTACGTCAAGAAGACGAGCACAAAAGTTGAAAATCGCCATCTTCGATCGATCATGGACATAAAACCGGGGTTGAATCGAAGGACACACACCAGAATCAGTTTGTTTGTAAAAGCGCATAGCTGAAATGGCTTATCTGAGTGGTAACCACCGCAGGGATCGAACTCAGAATTTTAATGCTATAAGCTATCTAGCTTATCTTTGAGCCAACAGGAAGCACAACAACAAAAGACCATCAACATTTCTAGCTTGTATAGTTTAGTAAAATTCCGAAACTAAAAATTTAAATGAGTTACAAAAGTAAAAGACTACATGTACAAATGAACTAATAAGTATAGTTTGAATGATTGTTAAAGAAATTATGATAACTTTCGTTTTTCAGCACTAAAGTAGTTTTTAAAGACTCAACAACATTGTACAATAATATGGAGACTTGGCATCATATATAACATTATTACAGTAGAAATAACATCCTCGTGTACATTATGCTAATATTAGGTCTTCAATTAATTAATGTCGCGTTTTGGAACACTTTCATTACTCCCCCCCCCCCCCAAAAAAAAGTACATCACTTATAATATTCTGTTAAACGAACCGCCTAAATGTCGAGTTTGTGTAGCCTATATAATGTGTAAAGTTTAGTATACTCTAATCCCTTTTAGTGATGGCACACGACGAGACACACACACATTCGTCATGTGATGCTGTTTGAATACAAGAAGGGAAACAATGTCTCTGTAGCCAAAAAGAATATCAAAAACGTTTATCGAAATGTCTTGAACGTTAGTAAGTGTCAACGATGGTTCAGCAAATTTCGTTCAGGTAACTTCAGCCTTAAAAACTGTGATGGCAGGGGTAGACATGTTGGAATTCATAGTAATGCCCTGAAGACGCTTGTTGAGTCTAACCCAAGGCAACACAGTC
>NW_013667603.1:94734-106155 GCF_000517525.1 Limulus polyphemus
TCGCTATTTTTAGATGAAAAAATCCGAACAACTTATACATCAAAACAAAACATTTAGTAAATGAAATAGTCTCCATTCTTATCGATGATGCTTTTCCATCTTAAAATCAGGTTGCTAATGCCCTTATTAAAGAAATTTCTTGGCTTTGAAGCAAGAAACATGTCCTCTTTAACACCTTCCACATTTACATACGTTTTCCCATTAAGATGGTGTTGCAGCGAACGAAAAAGATGGTAATCTGATGGTGCCATAATGACCCCACGGGGCTGAAAGGATGAACATGACGAGATTAGAACCCGCGACCCACAGATTGCGAGTCGAGTTCCCCAACCATGATACCAGGCCAGGTCTATTAATAATGAAGAAGGATGATATAACAATATTTTTTGCGCGGTTTTGGGGATTAATTATTGGTAACTCGATCAAAGCAAAGAGCATCTAATAATTTCTACTCTGAAGCAGGTCAAACCAACGTTTTTATAGTTCACTCTCATAATTACGTGATGTTTCTATACACTAGCAGACTCAAAACGGTCTTATGAAGACACAGAAAATGAATGAAAACAAAGGCATGACTTGTCAGAATGTGTAGAAAAAGACATTCACGTGTCGAGTATGTGATACCAGTTGAACGTTTATTTTGCATTATTTATAGCGTACCATACATTCTGGTTAAAGGCGTGACAGTGCAACCGAAATTATATGTTTTATATTCTATAAACGAAACGAGAAAGTACACTTATTTGTTATTCATGGCTTGTCTGTCTTGGAAATGACTTCGGGAGTTGAAAACGGCGTAATTTAAATTTATACTTATTCAGGAAGGACCATGAATTACAGTTTGTTTTTTCAGTGACTTACTTAGCTTTATTATGACTTTATTGTGAATTACGTTGTTTTGCCAATGACTTCATTTGTTTGTTTTCCAATGACTTACTTAGCTTTAATATCACTTACTTTATTTGTTTTTCAGTAACTTACTTAGTTCTATTATGACCTACTTAGCTTTATTATCACTTACTTTGTTTGTTTTCCAGTGACTTACTTAGCTTTATCATGACTTTATTGTGAATTACGTTGTTTTTCCAATGACTTACTTTGTTTGTTTTCCAATGACTTACTTAGCTTTAATATCACTTACTTTATTTGTTTTTCAGTGACTTACTTAGTTCTATTATGACTTACTTAGCTTTATTATCACTTACTTTGTTTGTTTTCCAGTGACTTACTTAGCTTTATTATGACTTACTTTGTTGTTGTTTTTTCCAGTGACTCGCTTAGCTTTATTATCACTTACTTTGTTTGTTTTTCAGTGACTTACTTAGCTTTATTATGACTTACTTTGTTTATTTTCTCAGTGACTTACTTAGCTTTATTATGATTTACTTTGTTTGTTTTTCAGTGACTTACTTAGCTTTATTATGACTTACTTTGTTTATTTTCTCAGTAACTTACTTAGCTTTATTATGACTTACTTTGTTTTTCCAGTAACTTACTTAGCTTTATTATGACTCACTTTGTTTGTATTTCCAGTAACTTACTTAGCTTTATTATGACTTACTTTGTTTGTTTTTCAGTGACTTACTTAGCTTTATTATTATTAACTTACTAAAACTTACGTGGCTTTACCATTTAAGGAGCTCCAAAGCCGAGATTTGTGTTTATCGTGCAACTAAATGCTGTCATATAATGAGCAACTGGCTGTCCTTTAAACGTATATTATAACATTATTTCTCAAACTAAAAACCGCTCTATGTATTTTGACAAAGAAAAATAAGTTATGAATCGTCTTTATAGTTAGTATATTCTTTTTCACTGAAAGTAAGAGTTATTTATATACTTATAGTCAGGGGTAAAATTCTCAAAAAAATAAAAATAAAGTAGAGGTACTCAGCTGGGTGAAGTAGACATGTTTATGCAAAAAGAAAAAAAATAAATAAATAAACATAAAAACGATAATTTGGGTGTCAATGAATAAACGCGTACTAACGGAACAATGGAACGCGCACGCATCCGAAAAAGCAGCTCATATATATCCCGGTACTAGTACCGCCTTAAAAAATAAGTTCCGGTGAGTACCGGCAGAATTTCAACCCTGTATTTAGTGCTTGTAACGTGCTATAATACTGATATTTTACGAACGTTATTTTTATACACAGGGGTAAATAAAATCAGTTACGAATATGTTATCAGTAACTCAAATGACAACCAAGGCCAACATAGAGTCTCAGTGAACGGGGATGTATCAGAACTATATTTTTACACTGTTTTGTGTTACGTAGGTAACGTGGTGCTTCAGAAAATTAAACGCTTTTGCGAAGGGTAAGTAACGACCCTTCCCGACGCAAAAACATTCATACACTCATTAATGTATGTTCAGATTGGGGATTTAGAATGTCCAAGATGGAGATATGCACTGTACTTAGTGGTATTGAATAAAATAAAAATATTCTTGATCAACTTGGGGTACCAGGACCACCCAGAAAGAGATCTGCAACAAACTGTACCACAGCCATGTTAAGCAAAGTGCGGTATTTTGTAACAGGTGAGAATCCACGAACACAAAGGTCAGTGGCAAAAAATCATCCACGTGTTCCAGGCAACATCAAAGGTATCGCTAGGTGCTTTACAAAAAATGGGGCTCGGGCCCATAGGGCGGGAAGTTTTGGCGTGTTAGTGCGATATCGATCGTTGTTTTCTATTCTGATTTTCTAAGACATCAACTAAGGATTCGGGGCACTGTCAAAAGAATTGGATATGGGCCCCCGTGTGCCAGTGCCTAGCGACGCCTCTGCACAACATAATCAAGAAAGATCTCAGTCTAGAGACAGGGCAACAGGGTATGGGTTTACGAAGATAAGGCTTACAGTCATACTTTCATGTCAACCGTCACATACCTCAAGTAGTTGGAGAATGAAACGATTATGTAAACTATTCCATAAGAAGACATACTTATGAATTTCTGTGTGATCGGACTGTTGAAACGGGCGTTGGGAAACCGTCTTCCTCGTACACCAGATGGAGTATGGAAAGCAAGAATGGTAAGCTTTGGTCATGACAGGCATATGACGGAGACTATTTAAATGGAGCAACATTGCGGAGATATGAAGATACATGGTGCTCAGTTAGGGCATCATCAACGTGAAGATGTGGATTGTTACGGACTTATAACTCTAGAATTCGGGGTTCGGTTCCCAGCAGTGGACAAAACAAATAGCCCAGTGTGTCTTTGAGTTAAAACAAATAGAAGAAATAAAACACTTTCGTCATCGTTAAGTGAACAGGACTTCATATTCTTCATTTTACTGGATAATCCAAAAGAACGCGCCCAACAATAGAAACGTTTACAATACCAGCAAATTTGGTTATTGATGTAGTTGTAAAGTTTCTAGCGATACATTAATGTTTATCATACTTAAATCTCTGATGAGGTTACTATGAGATTGTTCACTTTGTTGTAACGTATTCAATCGTTTACCGTGTATTTTTGGGAGGTTATTTGGTAAGAATAACAAATTAGTTTATTTATTCTACAATGATTCTGCAGGCTACCTTCACTTTGACAAAAGTTGTAGACCTAAGTTTACAAATAACACTTCAGTAGAAATTCCTCAATAATGATACTATGTCTAACTCACAAATAAACTTACTTGTACAGTTCCATGGCTAATCGATCAACTAATTGAATATGTGCAAAAACTTTCACTATTATTAGTACATAATACGTTTTCAGATACTGACTTGAATCACTCACTCATTACTTACTGACTACATCAGTACTGAATTCATTATCCTAGATATTTCACAAAGCTTCTCGATTACCGCATCATAATGAACTTTCTAGATACTACATCATATTATTAGCAGTTCCCTCTAGCAAACATCTAAATTAAAATATGTATATAGAAATAGAGCTTACAATAATTTTTTAACCATTATACTGTTATTTACAATAATTAATTCTCAAATCACGTTACACTCAAAACATAATTAGTTTCGACTGTAATTTACATGAAATACAACATTCGGTGTAACCTGATCTAGGCCTAATTCTTACTTTAGACTAATCACGTACATACGATGTATTCTAATGAAACTAGTTGTGACTTGAAGATGAAATGTTTTGAGGGTTTATAAAAGCAAATGAACATTAATTATTTAAAAGAGAGCGATTATGAATGTTGTATAAGTAATTCGTTTGCCCCTTTTTTTTTGTCAGTTTAGCTTCGCATAGATTGAAGCATGGATCTGATACATTTAATTATAAGTTCCAAACGATTACTAATTAGCATTTATAAATATTTTTACTTATAACTTTTACTCTTATTTACATGTATGTAGTAATTATACAAGGCATGCATTCAAATAGATAAATGCATAGAGAACACACAGCTTAAAGATAGTTTATGGTTTGGATAACCTCACTAAAGGGAACTGTTACAAGGTATTATAGGAAGTGATATTCTTCCTAGGCTTTCTTCTGTTTAATGGGTCTTTTTAGGTGAGCGTGAGGAGCTTAAGAATGGTTAATTGTGGGTTATTAATTGAACTTACGATAATAAATTTTTTTCTGAATAACTTGAGATTGTTGTATGTACAAAGCTAAACAGATTATAAAAGTATAGATAGTGTGAGATCTTTAGAGATCTTTTCGGGATCAGCGATGAAGTAATGAAGTGATGACACTTCAAAGGTAAGTGTTCCGGGGATTATCTGTTAGCTAGTTTTTTACTTTATTAATGAATAAGGAACATAGCTAAATGAAGCTAGTTTTGATATTATTTTTTGAGTATTTCTTCTCCCTTCCTGGTTATCAAATAAAACTTATGTATTTATAATATGTGTATGTTTTAATCCTCATGCCCATTACGTAATTGTGATTAGCAGCAACCCAGGATCCTGACGTAGAATAGGAGAAAACATTATTTGTTTTTGTTAGAATTGCCAAAAATGTATTTTGTTAGTCCACTTAGAAGATAATGACGCAGATTAGAAACCAAAGAGAGGGTCTGGCAATTAGGAAAAAATACTGGTCAATACGATAACATTTTCATGTGATTTAAGTTCACTTTAAGAAAATTGCTGATTGACTAATTAATTACTAATTTACTAACGACTCACGTTTCGGTTGCTAATCCGATCCCGTCTTCATCGCAGAAGGTTCAAGCCAAGGAACGTCTCTGATGCAGTGAGGCTAAGATTCGAACTAAGGTCTTCTGTTTGGAGACAAGAGTGGTATTTAGTAAATAGTTTAGTTGTTTCGTTTCCAATGCGAAAAACAATTAGGAGTTCTTGTGTTTACCGACAAAAATGCTCGCTCTTTCAGTCTTGGTGGCGTTATGATGTGACGGCCAATTCCACTATTCGTTAGTAAAAGAATAGCCCAAGATTTGGCGGTGAGTGGTCTTGATTAGCTGCCTTCTCTCTAGTCTATCACTGCTAAGTTAGGGACGGCTAGCGCAGATTGACTTCGAGTAGTTTTGCGCGAAATTCAAACCAAACCAAACTTTTATTGTGTTTACAATAAAAAGTCAATTAAAACCGAGTATTAGTATTTTTTTTCTATAGCTTAACCGAAACAGCCACTTGTTCTTCCCCTCATTTGCACGATGTTTCTTATTGGTGGGTCTTAAGAACTTGATTTTAGTGAAAAGGTAAGTATTATGAATCAGTCGACAATAGAAATAACTTCATAGTATTTTTACAACAGCGGTAGTCACGTGACGCTGGTAACACGTCATGAGTTTCTAGAAGGATCATCACTTTTCCTGGCAACTCTAGTCTTTTCCAGGCACCCTCTATTTTAGTATATAAGCCCGGCAAATAAAGCGGAGAGAAGAAGTGACGGCATAAAGAATCGCAGATAGACAGATATAGAGACAGATAATTGAGTCAAGTGAGCGGTAGTGACCGTAAGTAAAGTGCGTGAATCGTTGTGAATTATAGCGTGTTAATTTCCCGTAGGAATTCTTTCCGAGAAACTTCAGCGATACAAGTCCTTTCTTAATTAAAACTAGTTTATTCTTTCTCGTTACAAACTTTGTAATACACTTAATTTCCACAGTCACTTTAACTTAAACACAAACAAGCAGATACGGAACAACACCAAGACTTTCCGCAAATTAGCATATTCTTAACCTAACTATGAACCATTAATTTATCGTTTAAACAATATTTTATTGCGCAATCATTGACTATAATTTTGAATGAACTTCAAATAACTTTCCCAAACTCAGTCAAAACCTTGTGTTATTATTTACATTTCGATCACCTGTATCAAGGTGATACATATTAAACGGGTTTTGTTATTGTTTCAGCCGGACGAACACTGGCAAAGAACGAGGAAAGTAAGTTCATCGAGACGTCAGCAGATATCAACCCCAATGTTGATGAACTTCTTGTTGGAATCCTTCGTCAGATTAGACTCAAAGCACAACACCAGGAGAGAGCTATGGAAAAACTCCAGTTTAGACCGTCCAATAGCGTAGAATGGAGAGCTAAAACTTTCCTTAAGCGAATATTTAAAAAGAATGTCTCGAAATCATGTGGTAATCTTCTTGTTCTGTAAGTTAGAATTTCAAACACTTTCAGAAAAGTATACAGATTCGAGTCAATTTAATAAGGCGTAATTTCGTCAACAAACTTGAGTACGTTCCTCTTGTTTTGTAAGTAGGCTGAAGAATTAGAATTTCAAACACTTTCAGAAAAGTATACAGATTCGAAAGTCAATTTAATAAGGCATAATTTTGTCAACAGACTTGGATACGTTCCTCTTGTTCGATGTGGAAAACGTTTAGTATTTTTGTGAAATTGGTTTGCTTGATTTCTGTTCTAGCAACAATTCTCCCAGTGATATGTGATAAGTTTCATACAGTATTTACATTGGTTACATCAATGTAAAAACGTACACACAATTACATAATAGTAATAAACCTTACCACCAACCATCTAGAGCTTATTTTAGTTACGTTTATTGTTTTCGTCCAGTAGTGTAAGTAGTTTTTCGCTTACGTTTATTACTGGTATACGGGTTGATGAAGAGTTGGCGGTGGGTGGTGTTCACTAGCTTCCTTCCCTCTAGTATATCACTTCGTAATTAGGGATTGCTAGCACAGATATCCCTCGAGTAGTTTTACAAGAAATTCGACAGAATTAGAATATGGAGCAAACGCTGAACCTGTCAATCCTTGGTTCAAAACATGGACCGAATCCCGAAGAAGAACGTACAGGGGGTTGAGAGGGGGATGATTTTATCAAATGGAACTGTCTATGTCACTTCTTTTCGATTTCTTTAAGATATGCCTATAGCGAATGTGCTGAAAATTTAAGTCTGAGACCGCTAAAGTTTTATATCGCCGTGTATCCGAAACATATAAAATAATATGTTTAGTAAAATAAAAGATAAGATGTAATGTTTTTCTTTCCGGGGCTGTTTCTCAAATTTTAATCACCATACACTTACAATTTTGTAAGAAAATGTTACATTTTGGACTCATTGTAGTTGGAATATTCGCAGACGACTTTTTATCGTATTTAATATTAATAATATAATCTTCACGGCTTATTGAAAAAACAATAACCTTTTTTTGTACCTTCATTTCCACAATAAATTTCAAAACAACATACTGAAGTCATACTGCCTCGACGTTTATCTGTTGCAATTGTCATTTACTTTATAGGTAGGGTTAAGTAAACATACAGAATTAAGTCTATTTTGTGTAACTTAAATACATTTTGGAACATTAACCTACTGTTGAAAACATACAAGGCTAACCCGATTTTATGTTAGTCGGCGACACATTTTGGGTCACTAAACTCGCCGATTCAACGACATTTAAGTAAATAAACTGAACTTCAACATCGTAATTATGTGATTTTTTCATAGTTTGATATTTTTTAATCGATGGTGAATCTGGGGCGTTCTTTTTATAACATAACAGTGAATTGTGATTAATGTATGAATAAAAATGAAAACGGTTAATCGGAAATGACAAAGAGTAGGTAAATACCCAACCAGTGAAGGTTATATTAGTATGATATTTATACTTCTGCCAGGAAGAAGGCTGAGTAGCGATGTGAAGGTAAAATGCGACAGAATAATATCTTTCCTATTTTTAATGTAATTTGTGAATATTAAAAAAGAAGATAGTTAAAAGACTCAATTTTTATGTTCAACAAAAATAATGGGTATAATTAGGAAGCCTGAAAAGATGTACCAATAACTATTTTGCTGAATTTGTACATTTTCTAACAAACCTACCATACAATAAGTCACCATGCGCCCATAGTTTAACAGGGGTGAAACTCCTTTTCGAGTTTCAGTCCTGGTAGGGGCACTTTCCCAGTCCAGTATGTTTGTGCGTTCTAAATTTCTCGAAAGATAGGAATATTTTATGACAATTTCATATGTACGCGAAATCAGAAAAAATAAATTTTTTAAAACACCGACACTGTGGAATTTGTATAGAAAAAAGATATTCATTTAGAAATTTCCAGTGCCAAATTTCGTTTTACAATTTTTTTTTTATATATATATTTATATATATATTGTAAATTTCTACTTGCAAGTTTTTTTTTTGTTTTTTTTTCACTTTTAGGCTTAAAATACGTAGGCCTGATATTACGCGAATATTATTAATATCCTGAGGCCTAATGTTTATTTTCTGGTGTTCGTTAATTTGTTATACGAATCGCTAGTATTTCTAATTTTCTATAAAACAAGAAAGAGCTAATAAATAATAATAAAAAAAATAACTATTGTGTTGTCAACGTCATGTTTTCATCGTTATTTCACTGTAAATGCATGTTTTGTTTTGTAATTGACGCTTATTTGCAGTTCAATGAAAAATTATATACAGTATCATTCCACTCATTTTTCATCATCCAAAATCAATTTAACAAACAAGTCATTTCAAAATGTAATTCAGCATGTACATTTCTTGAATATCAGTTTACGAACAGAATTAAAAATGTATGTGCAGCCAAATCCTCTGTATAATTTGAATTTACATGGTAATATTAAACTACAGGTATAAATAGGGATAGCCGAGTGCATATAAAGCCGTTATCATGCAGTGATGTCTTTACTTATGCCAGCGTTTTTTTGAGGAAAGAGGATTTTTTGGAGGTAAAATAAGTGTGTGTGCGCGATAAAAGTATTCAATTATGAGCCCAAAGTAATGTTGAAGAGCTTGTGAAGTGCTAGGACTTGAATATCAACATTAGTTCACATTCTACGCTTCACACTAAAATTAGATAAAAACTGAATAGAACGTACTCTAACGTTTATAAGATAATCACACAAGACGTGAAACTCAGTAATTTTAATAGCTGTTAATTACTTTCATTTCATCACGAGTCAAACAAATATTAAAACGTGTATATCATTTGTAATATAGCCACCAGGTGGCTCAGTGAGAAATTTGAGGATATATATATATATATATATACCTACAAAAAGTTGGGGCTCGATACCTCGGTGGGCACAACGCAGACTACCCCATTATTTAGCTTCACGATTAAACAAATATATAATACTTTTTAATCTTTTTACTCTCTTTATTTTAGTTTTACACAGCAGACGATCATAAAACAGAATAGGCCATGAAAGAAAATGGCATTTTTTAGCAGACGAATAGTTCTGAAAACGTGTAATGATCGCTATAAATAACCAAAACATTGAGTAACTCAAGCCATTTAAATAGTCTTAAAATATAAAAAAATATATAATCTGGTTAATAGAAAATATATCTGGAAGAAAAGTATTTATTAATTGACACGTAAATATATATACTTTTAATTATTGCAATTCATTTAAAATATAAGCTATATTCGGTATATTAAAGCTTTAGCAGAGATACCTTTAAACTTCATTCTTAATATCTTAATTAAAAAGCTTATATTGATGAAGTATCATCGTGAACTTTAGAATTTACTAATAATGCGAGGTTTCAGTTTTGGTATCCTTACAATACAAATTCAGAAATTAACTTCATTAAGAATAACTCGTTAATAGTATAAATATTTTTCTCAGTTTGTCCTTATACTCACACAATGTAATTTTCTATTACATATAAAAAAAACTCATAAAGAGCTATAAAAAATACACTACGTTATTCAGGACCAACATCTGAACTTAGCCAGGTTTCTGTGCCAAGCTTCTGGCGTGGATCGGTATTTTGGTCACGTTGTTGTTAGTCGCAACTTGGGAGGGTCTGATGCAATTTAGACCTCTTCCTCGACTTAGCCAGACTCAATAATTAAGACAAACAGCCGCCACGGCAGCCAGGAACCAGCATGACAGAATTTAAAAACATGTTAAGTAATAAAAGTTTCCGGAGCTTAATTCAATTTTAAATACAAGATGAATTATAGCATTTTCTTTAGTTTATGGAGAGTATCGTGTCGTACGGTCACACACTGGTAAAGCCCACACATAATTTATAAAATGCAAGCCATTTCATTAGTCAAAAGTTATGTTTTTCCGAGTGTATGATATAATCTAATTATTAATGTTTTATTCTAGTATTTAACATTTTCCTCTACAGCTATTGATTTATTGCTATTGTTAAATTTAGTGCCCTCTATCATACCACGATCTGTTTGGAGGTCAACGTAGCGGCTGCAGATAAGCAGAATATAATGACCGAAATATTCAGGTCAGATAGATAACAGTCTTTTTTTACCAAAATTACAATACCAATGAAATAGCAGAATTTTGGTTAACAAAGTCTCAAGTCTTACAGTGTGGTGTTCATGATCGAAATATCGATAAGTGTACTATTATTTCACAACACATTAATAACGGAGGAAATAAAATTATGATAAAGACGAGGGAGAAAAAAAAAGATTTAAAAATGTAATGCTTTAATTTCCTTAAAACAACAGTATAAAAAAACGGAATTTAGGACATCTTGAGTTAAATCAATCCAAATACTGAATCTACCTACCTCTACCTTTAGAAAGAAATGTTTTTAATCCTCCTTTATTATTAGGTCGTCAAGAACAACTTACATAACAAAACATTTATTAAATAAAATAAAATTCGTTCTTATCGATGATGCTTTTCCATATTACAATCAGGTTGTTAATGCCCCGAGTAAAGAAATCACTTGGCTTTTAAGCAAAACACGTCGATGTCCTCTAACACTTTCCACATTTGCATACGTTTTCTCATTAAAATGGGAACGGAAAAGATTGTAATCTGATGGTACCATATCTGGAGAATATGGTGGGTGGGGGAGAACTTCCCAACCCAACAATCTTGCGTGGCTTCAAACGAGCCACATGTGGACGTGCATTTTATTGGAAAAGAACATCTTTCCGATTGACGAGTGAAGGGAGTTTCTGATGAAGAGCTTGATTTAAATGTTCCAATTGCTGACTATAGCTCTTTGCATTGACAGTTCGCTGTGGATTGAG
>NW_013667603.1:107040-109065 GCF_000517525.1 Limulus polyphemus
CAAAGTACATGATAATTCTAGAAACGTTGCGTCACGTGGTCATGTGACTCGCTGACGCAACAGTATTATGAACTGGGTTTGGACTAACCACCCGCATTACTGTGTACTTATGGCCTTCTACGTTCACATGAGTCCTGTTTTTTTAATATGAATAAGTGATTATCAATAGACAAAATTGAATAACACAGAATCATTATAGGGCTATAAAAGGTGGATAATTAATCTCGTCACAACGTACTTTTAAATTACCAGTACATTTTAATCTCACGTAGTTATGGTTACACGCTAGAGAACCAGACAAAGCACGGAATCTCCTTCTTCCAATTATGGAGTCCTTGTCGTACACATTTGTAATGTACGATCCAGGTAGCGTGACGTTGTCTATAATTTCGAGCTGCCGACCATAGCGAGGTAGCCTACTGCAGTTTTACATATACGTTATTTATTGATTAATATATTTTTACTTCATTTAATTTTTTTTATCATCACATACCATTTCTTCAACAAGTTTCCAGTATAAATAAGATAGGACTGCTCTAGAAGTTGTTTGTTCGCTTGTTTGTTTTGAAATATAAAACACACCTTTGTATTTGCTTAAATAAGCTATAACACTTCAATTTCTAAATCAGCAAATGACATTTGAAATTAAAAAAAAAGTGTAAGTTTCTATAAAGAAAATATTTTATTTCTATTACGAATTTGTTTGATTGTTGTTAACCACAAAGCTACAGAATGGACTATCTGTGCTCTACCCACTGCGGGTATCGAAACCATATTTTGAGTGTTGTAAACCCGAAGACTTACTACGGAGTAACAGGGCCATATAAAGAAGAAAGAAACAGAAGATTGAAGACTGAAAGGGAGAAAAAAATTAAAGAAGATCAAGAGGTAATTAACGGGAATTTAAAAGAATGAAGCTTTGTTCTGTCAGTTTCGGTTTGTGTTTTAGTGAACGCTCCTGAAGAAGCTGTAAAGCGAAACGTTGAGTGTTTAATTAAATAAAAACATTTTGGTGTTATAAGGTCGCTTATTTCTAGTACTAGCAAATTTGTTACCGATCGATTAATAAAGAAATTCTGTAAATAAGTGACTTGGGCTATATTTGTGAGTTAGGCATATATTAGTTTTGGAATTACTGTTGAAACGTTTACTTGTGAAGTTAGGCCTACCAGCGAACGTAAAAATCAAAATAGTTGGTTAAAGATAGTAGACTGGACTACGCATTATTTTCATCGGATAATCCAAAAGAATCTACTGAAAGATAGAACATGTTATAACAACATGCTCGTTTTGTGTATTTCTATGTATATATACACATATAAACTTGTAATGATAATATACAAATTTTCATTTTTATTATTGCATAAAGTTTTAAATGTTTTAGATTTTAAAGTTTGTCATTTCATAACGTTCATAATATACATGTTATTTATGAGTGCACATGTACAACTTATCTGTCAATGTTCTGTTACCTAACTTGTGCATTCTAGTCATGCAGGCTTTTACAATTATTGTTACTCGAGCTTTCACAATGTGTATTAATCTGAAAATGAACACAACTTTTGTATACAACATCTATCTAAGGAAAGGGATCTCTCCGAAACGTTATATATTCATGAAATGAAAATATAAAGTATTTCATGCTTTGCTATCCTTTTGGAGATTTTTTCAACAACTTTGCTACTGCTGAGTATACTATCTCGTATCTGTTCGACACTATAGCAACAAGGCAAACAAACTTAAGACTAATTTAGTATAAAATTCCACAATATAATAAGTAAACTGATCTAAAGTGACTATTGTATTCTCAAAGTAGCTCGAAATCAAGTGGAATATCTGTAAAAAAACTAAGAAGAATATTACTTGGGGCTTAAATAAATACGAAATTCCGAGTAAGTCAGTAATAACCTACTTATTTACTATTTTGCGGTCCTGTGTCGAACTCCCTAGGCCTAACGCTAACACACAATCTACACAGCGTGGTCGGAAGTAAATAGACACCACCTTTTCAGAAAAAATGAAAAT
>NW_013667603.1:109895-111768 GCF_000517525.1 Limulus polyphemus
CACAAATTAGTTAGAATAAATCAGTTAAATGACGATAAATTAGGTGTTTATTTACTTGTGACCACTCAGTGTACATTTTAAAACTTATAGCAAGTTTAACCTTTATTGACATTAAACAGTTATGTTAGTGTGATACAGGAGAGTAACATTTGTAACATGCAATATTTTTTGAAATTTCTGTTTTCTTCAATAATTTAGTTAACCTAGAAAGTCGATCATGTACACGTTTCAATTTCTCCTTACTTTAATTTTACAAAGAGCCTGAATCGCTCTTATTGATCATTAAACGGATTTTTTTTACAGGAAGAGTAGCTGTAACACCACTGATGTTATTACAAAATAGGCAGCTATTTTTTCAGTCGACGAATCGGATAACGGCTCGGGCTCTCCGTTTTTGTTGTGATGTGAGAGTAGTCTTGAGTCACGTGAGTGAGGTGTGAGCAGCCTGGTTTTACCAGACATGACATTATTTATTACTGTTGGCAAGCTTTAGGCCTTTTAGGGTACAGATCTTTATTTTTAGTTTTAGACATTGCCTTCTTTTAACTTCAAAGGTTTTCATTTCACTCGTTAGTTTTAGCTTTTTCTTTCTTTCATTTAGGAGGGCTAACACTGAACTGCTGAGAGAGAACTATTAATGATTCTTACTCTTTCTATTTCTCTCTCCAGTTTCACACACACAATGTAAGTACTTGCCTCTGTTTTATTGAGGGTAATTTTGATTGTTTGTTTGAATAAAGATTGTGATTTGTGTACGATTTCTTTCTTTGTGTTGGGCACAGTCAGAATCGTACAAACCAATACTCTATGATATACTATTCGTCAGATCTCTCATTTTTGTGGGACCTACCCATTTGTTATGAGGGAAATCAAATTATTCTCTATATGATGATGAGTACTAAGTTTCAGCGATTCAGATGACAATACTGATTCAGTTATTCATCAAGGTAATTAACAAGTAGAACAACAATCATTAAGTGGGGGAAGAGGTCATGGGCGTGGCCAGGGTGCAGTAGCAAAACATTCAAGACGATAATCCACATTATAAACGTGAAATGAATTAACTTTCATAAAGACTCCAGTATTACTTATTACTTTAGGTTGTACGCTTAAGTCTAAGTGTTTAGAGTTAGATAGTACGTCAGTAATAGCTGACTAATTTGCGGTGAGCTCGATAGGCCTAACAATAATAAACAACCTATATTTTCAAATTTTAGCAAGCTTTACCTGGTAAGCCCATATAAATAAGTAAAGGTTATATAATAGCCAAATGTACCACACCAAAGTTTGTAGAAGTTGATAAAAAAAACATTTGTTATATACCTCCGAAGCTTCAAAATTGGTTCTTAACTTAAACGTTTGCTAAATTTGCACCTTCGTAATCATACATAAATCTCAAAGGTAATTATAGCTATTTTTTTATACAAATAAATGGATAAAGTCTTTTAACCAATAGAACATTAAAGAAACTATTCATAAATTATTTGCACTGCTATATATTAAAATCATTTATGATTTACGAAAAAAAAGAGAGTATATAATACATGTAACAGCACTGAACATAAATTAAAAAGCTAGACATCCGAAAATAATTAATTTATTTAAATTAAGTGTGTCATGCATACAACTGAAGACGCAAGGGATACACCAGGAAACTATATTTTTTACAAACCATGGTTTGGAATGTTATATACATGCATATAATGCTGAATAAGCATCAAAATTAACTAGTGAATGAGTAGGTTATTGAAATTGAAACCCAATCAAATAAATATCTCGAAGAGCGGTGTACTTATATATTGTTACGTCTCAGTGTGTTAATTAATTTTCCGTAACTTCGTTCCGACGAAACTTAAGCGACACAAGTCTTTAC
>NW_013667603.1:112051-115970 GCF_000517525.1 Limulus polyphemus
AGTAAATACTAGAGCATTCCCCAAAGTACATGATAATTCTAGAACCGTTGCGTCACTGTAGTCATGTTACTCGCTGACGCAACAATATTATCACCATACGCAAAACTTGAGTATTAATGCGGGATATATTTTTATTAATTTAACGTTTTGTTCAACAAAGGAAGTTTTTTACCTAATGTAATAAATTTAGAATTTCGTGAAAGTTTAGACCTTTGTGGAATCTCGAAGCTTCTTGTAGTGTATAGAAGACTAGTACAATATAAAAAAGGCATACTGAGTGAGTTCAATCAGTTAAAAAGTTTCAGTGAGTTAGTTAGTCAGTCAGTGAGCGTGTCTGTTTTCAATCAGTTAGTGAGAAAATTTTGTAAGTAAGTGATTTTAGTTTTATTTGTGGGTTAGGCGTAAATTATTTTTGGAATTTTTTTTGAAACGGTGTTCGTGAAGTTAAGCCTACCAGTGAACATAACCTGTAGCCTGTGTATAACTTTTTGATGCATTAAGTTACATGTACGTGTAAATAATAATACCGAACTAAAAGTTATCCAAGTTTACAATAAAACGGACACAATCGGATCCTATTTCATTGTTTGAGAAGTTTGTTTTGAAAGATAGAATTTAGAAATTCTAAATTTCAAGAGTTATAAGACTTTATTTGTTGTGGATAAGATGCATTTTTAAGTTTGTTTCTAATGTGTCATATGTTATTTGTTGTGGATAAGATGCATTTTTAGGTTTGTTTCTATTGTGTCATATTTTATTTGTTGTGGATAAGATGCATTTTTAGGTTTGTTTCTAGTGTGTCATGTGTTATTTGTTATGGATAAGATGCATTTTTAGGTTTGTTTTTATTGTGTCATATTTTATTTGTTGTGGATAAGATTCATTTTTAGGTTTGTTTCTACTGTGTCATATTTTATTTGTTGTGGATAAGATGCATTTTAAGTTTGTTTCTACTGTGTCATATTTTATTTGTTGTGGATAAGATGCATTTTAGGTTTGTTTCTACTGTATCACCCAAAAGCATTTGAACTAATTTAGCTCATTGATTTATTAGATATAGAAATTCAAACAACCATGTAACCAACCAACGTATTTCTAGTTAGATTTAGTAAATAAACTCGGACACAAACATACGAACCCCCTTTCAGATTACTCATGAGTCACATTAATTATATCCAACTTCATTTCATTTAGAGAAGTTTCGCAAAGTGAATTCGCCTTAAAATAACAATATCGGATAAAGTATACACTCAGAAGCCTAGTGTTTCACATATGTCTATTCGGAGCGCATGTGTAGGCTTTGTAGAGTAATATACCGTTACACGACGTGCTTCAGTGCACTGCAGCCTTAAAACCAAATTATCCTTCTTCGAAACGTCAAAAGCTGCATTATAAGTTCATTGATTTTATATAATAAATATGAAATATTGATATGAATGGATTAAAATAGCCCAATAGGAAATGTTAAAGTCGACACACGTATCTAGTTTACTTGAATAAATTATGTCATCCCAGGGTCTTGCACAAGGGGGGGGGGAGGCTAGCAGGGGCTAGTATCCCCCAGTAATTGTATACATATGGACTCGGTAATTTTTGTGAGTGTAATGCTGTTATTTCTATTCATATGATGCACGTGCGTGTATTGATATAGCGTATATGTATATGATATGTATCTGTTTAACCTTCCCCCCTCCCCTGCCCCCCTAAAAAGAGGACCAGGCATGGCCAGGTGGTTAGGGCGCTTGAATCGCAATCTGAGGGTCGCGGGTCGAATCCTTATCCCACCAAACATACTAGCCCTTTCAGCTGTGGGGCTTTATAATGTATCGGTAAATCCCACTATTCGTTGGTAGAAAGAGTAGCCCAAGAGTTGGCGGTGGGAGGTGATACCTAGCTGCCTTCCCTTTAATCTTTCACTGCTAAATTAGAGACGGCTAGCGCAGATAGCCCTAGTGTAGCTCCGCGTGAAATTCAAAACAAAACAAACCCCATTAACGGTCAAACTTATATTACTACGCACGGCCCTTTGTCATTGATGTGAAATTCTAAGTAACTTTAAAGTTACAATATAAAGAATGAGGTCAAATTAATTTCATTCATTAACTCTTCAAGTCAGAAGTTTTAGAGACGTGTATTTATTACAGTTCTGTAACCCACAAGCTAAACAACAAAAAGATAAATAACCTTTCTGATACATATGGGGACACCATTTTATTTTTCAGCACTGTAATTTTGATTGTTTGTTTGCAGTTAAGCGCAAAGCTACACAATCGACTATCTGTGCTCTGCCCACCACGGGTATGGAAACTCAGTTTCTAGCGTTGTAAGTCCGCAGACATACCGCTGTGTCACGTGGGGGGGGGGGGAGCATTGTAATAATTCAATATGTGTGTATATAAAACGCTGAAGTAAAACACTGCAATTAGTATTTTAAAGTTAAAGTACTTTGCACTCTTCTGTCAAAATACGTAAACAAATATATTATAATTACATATTTTATTAATAGAGCTCCCCAGCCATTTATTTAAATAAAATCACATTTCATTCAGATGACAGGATAAAGATTGATTCAAACTCACACACACACACACACACAAACATATCACCTCCAGAGTGCCTGTGTACAGTGCAGTATAACAATCGGTTGTCTTTGTTGATAGGATTTGAGACGTTACCAACAGAAACACATAAAAATGCGATTCACGGATGTGTACTAGATATATTGATTTGAGACGTTATCAACAGAAACACATAAAAATGCGATGCACAGCTGTGTACTAGATATATGGATTTGAGACGTTACCAACAGAAACACATAAAAATGCGATGCACAGCTGTGTACTAGATATATTGATTTGAGACGTTATCAACAGAAACACATAAAAATGCGATGCACAGATGTGTACTAGATATATGTTCCCAGCTTGCATAGGTGCCATGCATTCCGAACTTTATATTAACACAGAATGGTATCTTGTCTTTACAATATCTATCGATCTGTTACATATAGAGCCAAAATTACCCGTATGTTTCGTTAAGTTCTTGTGTTGTTTTGTTTGAGTGAAGTTGAGCATAAAGCTACACAAATGGGCTATCTGTTCTCTGCCCACTACGGGTATCGAAACCTGGTTTCTAGCGTTTTGTTAAGTGTGGATGTACTTAAGCTACAGTTGAACTTCGAAACTTCAAGATTTCTCATCAAATGTTTCAGCCTTTATTTGTTTACTAACGAAAGTAGGACTTTAAGTCACCATAAATTTATATTATATGAGTTAAGTACTCTAGTTTTTGTTTTTTTTTACATTTAGCACTAATAGTCGTAAATTCAAAAATTAAGAAAATGTTATATAACATCATAAAGATCTATAAAACTCATCTACACGGCCAACTACAGCTTCATTTTATGATATGACTTTCGTATTACATTAACAATACACATATACCTGGCGGCGGAAGAGGGGCGATGGGGGCACGAGCCCCCAATTTTGAACCGGTAGCAAAGTGTATCATTATCAGGGAAAGTCACTGTTTCAGCTTTGAATTCAACAGTCGCGGTTAACGTAGCAAATGAGGTGACCCCCCCCCCACCACACACACTCCCCAAATTACGCAGCCTATGAACGTTAACTTATGCTGAGAATTATCATTTTTATAACCAAAAATGGTCTTAGGTTTAAAAGTTGCCCATATGTATACAATAATTAACTAGTCTTCTCAAACTCTAGATTTTATGGAGTAGGTATTGAATATCTGTGTATTTTTTTTATTTTAGCGCATAGCTACACATCGGACTGTCCACGATCTATCGATCGCGGGAAAGTACGAACCTTGGTATTTTAGTCGTTGTAAGTTCTATAAACTTAATCGTTGACCCACGTGGGACGTTCAACTAGTAGAGCCATGTTGTCAATTAGTAAAA
>NW_013667603.1:116970-135168 GCF_000517525.1 Limulus polyphemus
AAACGAATTAGAATTTGCATGCAGGCCATTTTTGAAAACACGGGAAAAGTTGTTTCTTAGATTTGATCGTTCATCTCGATTTGCAACCTTAAATATTTAAACTGCTGTACGGTACAGCAGCTCTAGATTTTATGGAGTAGGTATTGAATATCTGTGTATTTTTTTTATTTTAGCGCATAGCTACACATCGGACTGTCCACGATCTATCGATCGCGGGAAATCGAACCTTGGATTTTAGCGTTGTAAGTTCATAAACTTATCGTTGACCCACGTGGGGACTTCAACTGTAGAGCCATGTTGCAATTGAAAATCGATTTCTCTCGCGTACTTCAGGGATAAATCCTTTGGAATGTCATATTTTTACAACTAAAAATAATCTTGGATTTAAAAATTATTTAAAAAAATCAATCTATAGAGTAGATATTTAATTTTTTTGGTACAATAGAACCTGTTTTCGTAACTGGAAACCGCCTTGATCTGCATTTTTTTGGGGGGGATTAAAGTGGATTAAACAACTTTAAAAACATGTACATATCAGAGGTGTAGGAGGCAAACTAAAATTGTGAGAGGAGGTGCCCAAGGTGCATTTGACCGAGCGAAGCGAAGGAATATGCACCACAGGCGTACCCATTACAGGAGGGATCAAAAGCCCTGGAAACTCTTTGGTTCTGGATTAACTTCATGGCCCCCAGTGGTACAGCGGTATGTCTGCGTACTTACAACACTAGAAACCGGGTTTCGATACCCGTGGTGGGCAGAGCACAGATCATTGTGTAGCTTTGTGCTTAATTCCAAACAAACAAACAAATAACTTCATGGCCCCCCCAGTGGTACAGCGGTATGTCTGCGGACTTACAACGCTAGAAGCCGGGTTTCGATACCCGTGGTGGGCAGAGCACAGATTATTGTGTAGCTTTGTGCTTAATTCCAAACAAACAAACAATTAACTTCATCGCATTCTTCTGCTTTTCCTGAGAGTAATGTTTCTGATTTTGATGCATTTTTATTGAGATAGATTGAAAAGTAGGGGAGTTTGGTCTCCCTGGCCCTCCCGCATTCTACTGTAGCGGATTGACTGTCTCAGTTTAATCAGATCTGAAATTAACCTTTCGCAAGCCCTTACTGTAAGATTTGGAAAAGCAAAATGTTGTCAGTATGTTGAGAATATTTAATAGCATTAGTTTTGAAGGAGTAGTACAACGTTATCATTAGTTTGAAGAAGTAGTACAATGTTATCAATAGTTTTGAAGGAGTAGTACAATGTTATCAATAGTTTTGAAGAAGTAGTATAATGGTATCAATAGTTTTGAAGGAGTAGTACAATGTTATCATTAGTTTTGAAGGAGTAGTACAATGTTATCAATAGTTTTGAAGGAGTAGTACAATATTATCAATAGTTTTGAAGGGGTAGTACAACGTTATCAATAGTTTTGAAGGGGTAGTACAACGTTATCAATAGTTTTGAAGGGGTAGTACAACGTTATCATTAGTTTTGAAGGGGCAGTACAACTTTATCATTAGTTTGAAGAAGTAGTACAATATTATCATTAGTTTTGAAGGAGTAGAACAATGTTATCATATTACTCCCACAGCCATGACCACTAATATATCTAATCTTAATAAACTTTTTTTTTGTCATTGTGGAGTAAAACTTGTCATTTCATTAGTCGTTTTTCGTCTTGAGCATGAAACTTTGATTACAAAATAAACAAGGTGACCAAATTCGGATAAATTAACTTCTTGTAGATATTATTTTGTATATCAGAATTCGGTGCATTATGGTTTAATACAATATTATTTGATACTGAAAAATACTGGGAGGGAATTTTACATGTCAACAAAAACCGCAAAATCTTTGCGATCAGCATATCGCCCACTCTCATCTCTGCTGCACGTTTAATGACGTCACCGCTTCCGTTGTGACGTTACCATACGGGTACTCCCTCAGCTGTCAATCCGCCATAGTGGTTCAAGGCTAACACAAAAGCACCTGCTACGGCGGCAGCCTTGCGGGGAAATCTAGTGTAGGGGCACTTTCTACAGGCAAGCAGCTAAGCCTAAGATTCTATCACGTTTGACAGCTGACAGTTGGGGTATTGCCTTTCATTCAGTTTTCTATCAAAATTCTTTCTGACAACATGAATGTGTGAGCGTCTCATAAAGTTTTCGCCGGTCAACATGACGCAAATGTGGTTGTTGCTTCCTCTGTTTATGTTCTATCTCGAAGTGAAAGATGTTCGAACGGAAGGTAAAATCGGTAAGTTATCAAACTAGCTTTCACCATAATATTTGTTCTCAAACATGAATTAATTTCTAATATTGTAACTGGCATAATGACTCTTTAAACGTGTCACATTCACTGACTGTTCGTATCATAATGATATATATTTTGGGTGAAACGGTAATTTCAAATTCAGGATACGTTTAAGCATCACGCATAGCATACCTTAACAGTATTAACAAATGGACACACGAGAGGCTCACTTCTTGAAGCTAACAAACAATATGCATATCAGTTTTATTGATTTCATTCCAAGACGCATTTTAAATGTCATTTCTAGAAATTAAACCATAAATAATTCACGTAACAGAAGTTTTGCGAAGTATTTTTTTAAACGAATTAGAATTTGCATGCAGGCCATTTTTGAAAACACGGGAAAAGTTGTTTCTTAGATTTGATCGTTCATCTCGATTTGCAACCTTAAATATTTAAAAGGGTTCTTCACGTATAAGCGAAGTAAACGTTATAGGCCAATATTCGGTTACAGACCTTACAACATACTTCCAATTTATGAAACAGTTACAGGTAGAAAAATGTCTTAGGTAAGGCGTGAAGCAAGATACTCGGTTGTTTTTTTATATATATTGTAATAAACTGTATTTGTAGTATTATAGTTTAGATATTTATTTGCTAGATGACTTATGACACTATATGTAGAAACTAAAAGTTAAAAATATAGCTACGACAACATATTTATTTGAAATCATAATGCTTGGTGTGAACTACGTAGAACCACAATTTTTGATAACAAATATAGTTATATTTGTTTCTCAGCTTACATCTATAGATGAAGGATTATTTTAAAGTATTAAGTAGATATGTGATACTATTTATTTTAAGTGATAAATCTTGGTAACTCGGGGTGAAACGTGTGTGAACTCCAGTTAAATACAATATCCTGCAAAACTCGCTCACCTCGAAATTAGTTTTGTTGCCGTATCACTCTTTCTTCTTACTGTACCATATGGCAGTCAAACTTGCACGAGGTTGGACCTGTCGCTTTGGCTAACAATTTTGATTGGATTGGTAGATAATGTAACACTTACGTGAGATGTACTTTTCGACATAAAGTCGGGGGAATGTAAAACTCAAATTATGATATTTCCAGCTGAAATCATAATATTTTCGCTAGTACTCCCATGAAAATATGACGATACTTAGCAGTGATAAATAAAGCTGGTGTTTATTTTTTGTTTAAGAACACAGTAGCGCTATCGTTTTTATTATAATTCGAGGTTTAAATTTTATTTTTGATTACCAGTGAAACATCATTAAAACTATTAGGACTGTTGTAAAGATGCTAATATATATATATATAAAGAGGGTAGAGACAGGCAACTTAAACATAGTAATACGAGACAAAAAGAACACTGAAGAGGGACAAACGTAACGCCCTCTATTGAAGCAGCATGAGGTTGTTCATGCATACGGGTTAATTATACTGTAGCCTTGGTAATGAATAAACATAACCGTAAAAACACTGTAGCTTGTATCGCAATAATTTCTGGGATTTTGTGTCTTCGAAACAGTTTTTGAATTGTCATAAAATGCTGTGTTCCTGGTAGATTTAGTAAGAATTCTAAGTTATCCTCGACCACAATCACAGTACGATACTGTATCCATTGTTATATTTAACAATAGTATACAGTATATAAAAATTCCATTTTTTCTCCATAAATAAAAATGAAGTACAAATGTTTATTTGACTATTTAGAGTAATCCTGGACACACCATTGGATTGTTATAACTGGGTAAAGGAGCGATTGGTGTGTAAACCATTCAGAAAAGGTATAATATTCAGTGCCCTTTTTACACACTTTTGATTTGAAATCCACCATGGGCGAAGTAAAAGGAACGTTTAAACAATATCTGTCGTCTAGTGTGATTTTTATCTTTAGTATTAGGTGCACGCAGGGTGTGGGTGGGTTCGGCTGAACCTCCTATTTTTGTGATGTAAAAATTTTTTTTATCTAGTTACAGCACAGCTGCTTATGGTATTTACCGTTTTCTACATAATCTACATTCTTCTGGTGAAGTGTTAGCATTTTTTGTTGATTGTGCTTCAATACACGTGTGGGTTTTTGATCTGACAAATTAGAACCCTTCTTTCAAACATTCTGCGTACGAGCTTGAGGTATATCGTTTTAAACCAATTTCACTCACTTTAAAAACGTTTATTCAAAAAACAGAACATATATATATATATATATATTTGTAATTGGAGTAGCATGAATGAATTGCAACGGAAATGGAAAAAAGGAAATAAATACCTAAAGTTTAGCTAGTGCTTACAACACCCACTATCGTCATTTAAAGCATTATGTTTAGGTGTTAAGCTACAAGTCTTTTTAATGTTCGTATGGAATCAATCAAACAGTACTTTACTTTCTGCCGGATTTATTTTTTACTTTTAATTTAAAGGCTAGAACATTATATATAATTTTCGGATTGTTTTGCAAATTGATAATCAAAGAAGTCAACTACAACATCGAAATTGTATTCCGAAACTCACCCCCCCCCTCCCCCCTGGAAATATCAGACAAGCATCGAAAACCGAGTGTTTTGTTCGTAAAAACAAACTGACATCAATTCGAAACTCTGTTGCAGCTAATCAGTGAATTCTCTAGGCCAAACAATAAAACATCAAATAGGTGAACACTTATAACTAAGCTACCATTATGATCACAGAAACGGCTCCTATAAACCTAACCAGTTTCTTTTAAGGCAGTCAAGTAATTTCTCACGTATCTGTTGTTGTTTATCGAACTCAAGGAAAGTTAAATATTTTTAAACGTTTTTCTTTTATTTTAAATTAAAAAGTTCCGAGTCTTTACTTGTGTATGCACCTTCAAAGTTTACCTGTTTGTTTCGGATATTCGCACAAAGCTACACAAGGGTTATCTGTGCTAGTCGTCCCTAATTTTGAACTGATAGATTAGAGGGAAGGCAGATTGTTCACAGCGTCCCTTGCCAACGTTTGAGCTATTTGAAGTGAATAGTGGGATTTGGCTGCCACTCTTATAATGCAACTACGTCTCCAAAGTTCGGAGAATGACTGTTTGAAGAGCGGGACGCGAACCATGAACCCCCTAAGATACACAGTCCTGCACGCAAAAGCTAGGCCACGCCCGGCTCTTCTTGCTCTTGGTTTATTTTAGTACTAAATACTTTGTGAACCACTTTAAGTATAAATTTGTCACGAGGGTTGAATAGAATAGGTTTGTTTGTTGAAACATAAACTGTTCTTATGTGGACATTGACCTGCAACCATTACACTTGTATTTGGATCCGAATAAAGTTTTATAATTATGTGGACATTGACTTGCAACCATTACACTGGTATTTGTATCCGAATAAAGTTTTATAATTATGTGGACATTGACGTGCAACCATTACACTGGTATTTGTATCCAAATAAAGTTTTATAATTATGTGGACATTGACTTGCAACCATTACACTGGTATTTGTATCCGAATAAAGTTTTATAATTATGTGGACATTGACTTGCAACTATTACGTGTGTACTAATCACAGAATATCTAGACATCTTCAAAATTAAGAGTTTTGAAAAGTATCATGAGCGTTATCGACAACAAATTAAAGATCGTCCTGTAATCTCTCACGATCTGTGAAGTTCATACGAAAGTCATATATCCTTCATAAATTCTTGCTTGCTTTGAACAAGTGAGAGAGCAAAAGGTAATGAAAGATGACTAGATCTGACGGAGGAATTTATGTTTTATATACATTTAGACTTCTGTCCAATCAATTTATTAAGTTCTTTTGAAGTTCCTTGACACGTGTTGCCCTCCTCCAATCATCTCTGTTCATTACCAGGTCTTCTGCAGTTCCCGTCCAATCAATTTATTAAGTTCCTTGATACGTGTTGCCTTCCTCCAATCATCTCTGTTCATTACCAGGTCTTCTGCAGTTCCCGTCCAATCAATTTATTAAGTTCCTTGATACGTGTTGCCTTCCTCCAGTCATCTCTGTTCAGTAACAGGTCTTCTGCAGTTCCCATCCAATCAATTTATTAAGTTCATTGATACGTGTTGCCTTCCTCCAATCATCTCTGTTCATTACCAGGTTTTCTGCAATTCCTTTCTCTTCCACGTCTTCTCTTGCTGGCTACTGGCACCTCTAATGCTCTCCTCTCTTGTTCGCAAGATATTAGAAATAAAAATTTATCATGTTTCTACATTTATATAAATATGATTTTGAGTTTTACTGTTCGGTACTTTGCAGACTAAATAAAATGAGAAACGGTTGAATAACCCTGCAAAAGCGCTATGTTATTTTCCATTTTCAAACCTGAATGAAACAGGAAAATTGAAAATCCTGTCTTTCGTATTTACCTATTATTATCGCTCGGACTGACCACGTAAATTTTTGATGTACATTTTACACCAATAACATAATTTTGGGAAACCGTATGTCTGTCCATCTGGGTTCTACTTAGCTGAGCCAATCTTTTTCTTACGGTCAACCCACCTCTACGTAGTGCTATCCAGGGTACGGTCATTTGATATGTTAAAAAATCTAGGTCTCTGAATGTGCAAATATTGAAAATATTGTTTACCAGGAAGTTCTGGAAATAATTTTTCCAATATGAATTCAGTACTCCTTAGTTTTAGATCGTGCCTTGAAATACCAACACTGTATATATATTTTATCGAATTTTGACACGTTCTACTAGTATGTATATATATCTTTGAGAAAAAACTTTTACTTACACATGAAAATTACCCTCTTCCTCTAGGCCTTTTCTTGAATTAACTTACGATGTACTGATTTCCAATAATGCAGACACACCTTCTGTGTTGGTGTATCGATCACTCGATTATATCCCTTTATATACAGGTGTGTAGCTGTAAGTATTTTCTGAGTATTTTGTCTCTCCCAAATAGTGGTGCAACAGAAAAGGCGGTCTGGAGGTTTCCGGGATTTTAAGATTTTGAAAGTATTTTTATAAGCTTTATTTTTAATGTTGTAATTTAGATGCTAGCCAGAGGGAGCTGCAGCTCGTGATGCTGCTGCTAAGATAAGCCTAGTACACCTTGAAAATTCTAAAGGATTTGATATCATTTTTCTAGTAAACTCGAGATTATATATACGAGTTCATTAATTAAAGCATTAGAAATACTGTTAATAAGAGAATAAAATTATTTCTAGTTAACAGAGCGAATCAGTCAGTGTGTTTTCATTTCGGTAGTGGAGTGGTACAAGTAACTTTATTATTTAAGTTAGTGTAGTGCAGTTATCGTCACTTGTAAACGCGGTCTTAAAAGGACCTGCCTAACGGAAAAACAACGTTTTTTATAGTACATAACACGGTGATAATAGTTCGTAATTTACATGAAATATATATATACAAAAAGGTGGACATCTAATGACTGGAACTGCAAGCAAATTACACCCCCCCCCCCCCAAATCGTGATGTGAATACTTTTCAGTCGTTTATATTTTTTTTATAGTAATTTTGGTGTGTCTGAGCGCTGTGACTGTCACAACACGTATGCTCGCTAGTGAATGGTCAAATGTAAGATATGCAAATTATATTCAGGACCTCATTTGGTTATGAAATATTCGCAAAAAAAAAGTTGGACAATGTTTTCGTGCAAGGGGGTATTCTATTGTGAAGTAGGAGGTGGGCTATGGAATTAGGTGCGTGGCTTCCTAGAATGAATTTCGATGCTATACTTATTGCCGAATAACATAACAAAAGTAGCTTCAAAGGCTTTATGAACACGAAGTGCCTGTATAGCACCTGACGTCAATTATCAACTGTTTATGATCGTTATTGATCGCTTCAGAAAACTATGAATTCGCGTTAGTTATAGCGGTTCTCTAGGGTCCTGAATAAACAACAACAATAGAACGCATTAATTAGGCGTACAATCAGCCTGTAAAGTAACAGATATAAAAACTATTTGTGGATTTTGACGCTTAGAAACAATATTTTCGTATGTTTTGTGAGTGATTGCTGTTTAAAAAAGTTACGGAGTTTTTTTGGGTTTGAGGAATTTATATTTAAACGTAAGAGATATGGTATAGAGTACAAAACAAGATTTTACGTTAGGTGGCATTGACTATTCAATTGTTTTTTTCTGTTTGCTGAGTTATATTTCAATAAGGAGTTTTTATCATGCAATTTGAAGTGCTCTGTAGGTTGTCACGTGATTGGGAAATTGGAAAAAAATATATCGGAAATTTACAGGGGAAATAAGCTGGAAAATTTATGATGAAACACTTTAACTGAAATTTATTTAATGTAACGCATTTACGTATATGACATTTTGATGGACTGTGATTTCATGTATAATGTAAACTAGGACATGAATGTAACATATTTGGCTTCATCAACGTGATGTTAACTTAAGGGACGAATAGAAAATTTCTCTTCATAGAGTTTTGATAAGAAATTGACAGTAATACAAACTAGCGGTTAGGACGAAATGTAATTATTTATTCACTCTAAGGCTTCAACTTGTTGGTGAACAACAATACGTCATCTATTTACTGAATATCCCTGGTAAACAATAAATGGATTAAAGACCCACAACAGTGCGTAACAAGATGATTAGGATTGTTGCAACCTGAACTGTTCTAGGGGCAACCCGTGGTTCTCTAAGGTGATTCCTGGAAAGGTTTTGAACAATTATGGAAAGGAAGCGGCATCATAGTTTATGAATCTTATTGTGGTTCGCGAGATAAAAAACAACAACAAAACAATCAGGTGATCCGCGAACACAATAATTTGAGAATCACTGCTTTAGAGAGTACTTGAATCGTTTCAAGTCCCTCAATTCGAATCTTACCATATGACGTGCATTGGAGTTGTTTATACACACACACACACACACACTTGTCTCTAGAACAAGGGGACTTAAACACAGGGCCAAGTGTAAGGGGTGCTTGTTGGGGCTGAAGCTACCCGAAAATGTGTCGTAGCCTCTTCTGTCGCCCCCGCACCTAACGAAGAATACATTTTTTTTTCGAATTCTAAACACTATAACTACAGCATGTGTGCTCACAAGATGTAGAATGTCCCTAAATGTTTTTAGCCCATCTAAGCCCCTTCAGTGGGAAGGGGCTAGAGCCCCTCCTGATAAAACTTAGCGCAATATTCTGAAGATAACCATGATCTTAATTCTAATGGAAACCACGCTGTTATTAACGACAACATAATAAATCGTTCTTTTCTGCCACTAGGGTGTTCTTGTGTCAGTATGGCTTGTTGTTACTTGCAGAGTGAGAAAAAAGATGATTAGGATCTGGATTACGTGATGTTGACTTATCAAGATGTCTTCCCGTTGAAGCGGAACAGGAAAAGATCTGCTTTACTTAGCTGTTTATTCAGAATCACGTGTATTGACGAGTTTAAACATGTTCGTTTGTTACCATGTCTAGGATTGAACAAAATCTAACAGAAATTAATCTTTACAGTCAGATTATTTATTACTAGTGATACATTACTGATTATGTTTCGCCTTCGTTGCGTGGTTTTAATAGGAACTTTGAACATAAGTGTACTTAGACGTTCCGGGGTGTCAGATTATCAGTTTATCATCGTAAGGAATGAAATATATATTTATTGGTTTATTTTTAGTAATGCGATACTGATTATGATTCGGTTTCGCTTCGTGTTGTTTTTTTTCTTTACTTAGACGTTTCGGAGTTGACTTTATTTTCGGTTATTAGTGCAGAGATACTCAAAAGCTATCTGTGTAGCTGTCCCTAATATTCTGATAGATTAGAGGGATAGATAGCTAGTTAACAGTATCCACCGCGAACTCTTAGGCTACTCTTGTCTGATAAAATAATAGGATTTGACCATCACAATTAAAAAGCCCCCCCATGGTCTCAAAGTGCAGAGTGAGACTTTGCCATTTCTTTTTTTGGCGGTAACGGAACTGGAACTTAGATCCCAGCCCTCCACGCTAGCCAATGGTCAAGCTTGACCTTTAGAATTGACATCAAATATATTCTTCAAATATATTAGAATACAGCAACAGTTTGAATTTTACCATTTTCTCGTGTTATTTTTGTATTATCGTGTTTTTTTTAACAGTTAACCCTTAAAACAACCGTGGGTTACGTGGTTATTCTTCTCTTTGCAGAATTATTCTATTGCACAAAGTGTGTCAGAAAATTCTTCCTACATAAGTAGAGCCTACAAACTTACCCCATCCTATCTAACCCTTCACAAAGAAATTACTTCCATACAAAGCATTCTCTTTCGAAACGGATACCCTAAGCATTTCTTGGAGAAAATTATTGTGAATTCAGAATAATTAATTTATCATGGTCACAATATCCCAAAGCTCATAAAATCAATTCTTAAATCATTACCAAATTTTTTTTTTTTGGCTTTTTCACTGCACTGCTATGAAAATAGTCAATGTTAATTTAACAGTAAGTGGAATTACATCGGGAGGATAAAGGTGTCAAAAATCATCTGTTTCATAAGCCTTTTTATAAAGTGCCGTGATTCACTACAATAGGTAGACAGAGAATAAGATTGCGTTTGAAAGAGAACGGTATAAAACTGTCAAACTGAGAGAACAGGCCAGTAAATGTGTTTTTATGATAGACAGAAGTTGAAATAACCTTTTCATTTCTTACTAATATGTTGGTCAAACCACCTAAGATATCCACTGTACCCAAACTTCCTTCATACACCTGCTTACCATATCTTGGGAGATAAGAGCTCCCTTATCACGAAATGGCTGAATAAAATATGTAACTCCTAACATCCCAGAGTTGTGTTTTTTTCTTCATTTCGTATTTGCGTGGCCCGGCATGGCCAGGTGGTTAGGGTACTCGACTCGCAATCTGCGGGTCGCGGGTTCGAATCCCCGTCACACCAAACATGCTCGCCCTTTCAGCCGTGGGGACGTTATAATGTGACAGTCAATCCCACTATTCGTTGGTAAAAGAGTAGCCCAAGAGTTGGCGGTGGGTGGTGATTACTAGCTGCCTTCCCTCTAGTCTTACACTGCTAAATTAGGGACGGCTAGCGCAGATAGCCCTCGTGTAGCTTTGCGCGAAATTCAAAACAAACAAACAATCGTGTTTGCGTTTTTTAAAGTAATGTTTATTTTATATTTTTTTTGTAATTTGGTATATTTGTAAATAACTTCGAATAAATTTTAAGAAACTAATGTTGATTTTTTTTAAATGTTTGACATATTTATACGTCTGTGTTTTAAAGTTTCGTTTTTTTTTGTTATTAAGCACAAAACTACACCATGGGCTATCTGTGTTGTGCCCACCACGAATATAAAAACCCAGTTTCTAGCGGTGTGAGCCCTCAGACTTACCACTGACTCACTGGAGTGCATCTAGTTTCGAAAGAAATTTGTATCACTTTACTATCCCAAAAATGAAATGTAGCGAAATTATTATCAACAAACGTATCATTTTATGTATTAGAAAGTAATTTTGTTTAAATCAATCAACATGGACTTGAAAAACAAACCGTTGGATTATTAAGACGTTTTTTTGTACCAGAAACAGATGTTGAGGTTATGGTTTTGGAATACTACATGTAACATATTGAGGCCACAAATGTATATTCAAGACATAGTTTTATAACTTAGCTTTCAAGAATAAATCAATCATGTTAATAAAAATACCAAAAAAAATCTCTATGTAACTTCAGAAAGTATTGATGTTAGTTGTTTTTCAGCAAAGTTTCAGGTAATTCGTTCACCAAGATGAGGATATTACTTCCGGGTGCAAATGGCACAGACAAAAATAGTATACATATACTTCCGCACCGTGAAAGGAAATTTATAATTATTTCCTGTGAAAGTAATAATTTTGGTTAATTGTATGTATGAACTACTTCCGGTTAACACACGAGTACTAATTGATTATTTGTTCATGATGTTAGAAAAACAAGTAGGTTCAAGAAGTCTTGATAGAAATGAATAAAAACACTATAACCCTAGCGATTTCGAAAGGTGGACCTTTTCTGCTTCAGGGGCAAAACTTAATTATTTGTAATGTTTTATTTGTATAGACTGTCAATGAACAAATTTAGTGCTGGAAAATGTATTTAAAGATCGCTGTAAATCAATTTTTTTTATGATTCTCAATTGCACATAGTGAAAGTAATATTTTGTATGTACACACACACACACACACACACACATTTATTATCGATTTGACATGTGTATATCCTTCCTAGGAATTATGTATAATATCTGTTAAGTGGCAGGAAATTATTATTCGTGCGTTTCGTTTTGTCGGCAGCATCCTTATATATGCTAAAACATAAAAAAAAGTCAAATGAAGCATTATTTTTTTTTTTTACATAAATGAATATTGAATTAAAGCTTTAGTGAGTCCATAAACTATTTATAGTTGAACCAACGCGAGCATACTTCGTAAGGCTGATAAAAACAAACTGTGTGTTATCGCTCAAAAAAAAAGAGAGAGTTAATTATCAGTGTATTTACAACTTTTGTGTGTAATGGTTTAAAATGTTGTTACTAAACTTTTACATAATTTTAGTTTTGCTTCGAGATGAGTTAAGATTGTGGTTGAAAATTAAGACGAAAAGAATGTCAATATTCACCTTAAAGCTGTGCATGAAAATAAACATTTAAAAACAACCTTTAAAACACGTAAAATTTACGAACATGGTAAAGAAAAAAAAAACATTTACAACAAAATCAGAAGTCAATAAAAACAAAATTAAATACGTAGAGAAGAACGACGAAGTTTGATTGATATTTGTAAATTACGAAAGGTATTTTGTGCAAAAGATTATTTTAATTTGGTTTCTATTTGGTTTTATTATCTTGTTATAGCGAACTGTTACTTGCCTTGTGTGATGATATGTTATATATACAGGTCCAACAATATTTGGTATATGTAAAGTTGGCAAATGAATATTTCCATTCCCTAAAAGTGCCCTCCAGTAGCACAGCGGTATGTCTGCGGACTTACAACGCTAGAATCCGGGTTTCGATACCCGTGGTGGGCAGAGCACAGATAGCCCATTGTGTAGCTTTGTGCTTAGCTTCAAACAACCAACAACCACCCAACCCTAAAAAGTATAATTTCACACTTTGTTTGTATGTGTGTGTGTGTGTGTGTAAAGTACTGATACATTAGATACATTTAAAAAGTGTGAATTAAAACCCAGCGTCAGAAAAAGTGATTTCACGCACACAAATGAATTATAAGATATTAAACAATAGGATCCTCCATAGGTACCTATCACCGCCAAGTTTTGGGCCACATTATACCAACGCATAGTGCGATTGACCGTAACATTTTCTGATCTTTATTGTTAAAAATGGGGGGGGGGGTGTTTGGTGTGAGTATCCGATCCTGTTATGAACTGATTGTGAGTCGAGTCCCATAACGAACAGGCCATGCCAAGCCAGACTTTATTTAGGGTTTTATTTCTAGTGAAAATATCTGAGGCATGTACCTATGGAGGTATAAATTGAAAACAATAATTCTAAAAAGTCACCCCAACGAAGCTTCTACAGGAACGGTACTGCTAAATTTTCGGTGTTAATTTATTCCTCTGAAAAAACAAGTTATAAAGAGAAGAAATTTCTTTTTCAAAATAAATTAAAGATCTGACTTTTTAAAATAGCAGTTAGTTATATAATCAACAACGTCTGTTCGTGTAGTTTTTTATGGCTTTTGAATGCTTGCTAATGTTGAAACTCCCCTGTTTTTTTTTGCTTCATAGAGTCTAAGCTGATGATCGTAAAATTAAGCCTAAAAACATATTGTTTACATTAGGTTCTGCATAGAAAATGTGAAGTGCAAGGAATATTTACTGGTACCAAATATCTAAGTTTCTATGAATGCCCCCCCCCCCCCAGTGGCACAACTAGATATCTGCAGAATTACAACGCCAGAATCCGGGTTTCGATACCCGTGGTGGGAAAAGCACAGATAGCCCATTGTGTAGCCTTGTGCTTAATTACAAACAAACAAACTATGAATGCGATCACCTGGTGGTTAAGGCGCTCGACTCGCAAGATTGGGGTCGCGGGCTCGAATCTTGACACACACAACAGGCTCGCCCTTTCATCCGTGGTGGCGTTATAAAGTGAGGATCGATCCCACTGTTTATAGGTAAAGAGTAACCCAAAAGTTATCGTTGGGTGATTTTGAATAGCTGCCTTTCCACTAGTCTATCACTTCTAAATTAGGGACAACCAGCGCAGGCAGGCCTCGAGCAGCTTTGCGCGAAATTTAACAAATAGCTTTATGACTGTGCTCGTGGTATAAACAGTAAAGTAAAAATTAAACAGCATTAAAAAAGGCCTTTGATAACATACATGTTTGTGCAAATTGAAAATCTTATATTTTGTGTATATATGTGTATAATTAGTAGAGTATTAAGTTGTTATATGATTTAAAGGCGTAAATTGAAAACTATATACATTTTAAAACAGTATGAAAGTTATACACGCCTAATGTTTGTAGTCATATATAACTAATTGGAGTGTTCAAGGCATAAATCAAATGAGATTGAAAATAACATTAATAGTTCAAGTAAGATTTTTTACCCAAGAGGGTCAGCGGTAAGTTAAGGACTTACAACGTTAAAATCCAGGGTTCAAGTCCCCGAAGTGATCAGAGTGCATGTAGCCCATTGTGTAGCTTTGCACTAAGAATTGTTTGTTTGTTTTGAATTTCGCGCAAAGCTACACGAGGGCTATCCGTCCCTAATTTAGCAGTGTAAGACTAGAGGGAAGGCAGCTAGTCACCACCACCCACCGCCAACTCTTGGGCTACTCTTTTACCAACGAATAGTAGGATTGACCATCACATTATAACGCCCCAATGGCTGAAAGGGCGAGCATGTTTGGTGTGACGGGGGATTCGAACCTGCGACCCGCAGATTGCGAGTCGAGCAACCTAACCATCTGGCCATGCCGGGGCCTTGCACTAAGTAAGTTTTAATTCATAGTCAATATACTCAGTTACATTCTGAGAGTTGTTGAAACAGAAATTCAGTGAAGATGACGCGAAAGTTTTTTAACAAGTTTATTAAACTATTGTCATTAAAGGGGCAGGCGCAACGTTGAACAAAATGTTTTTCATTTGAGGCATTATGATGACCTCTTGTAATTCATGCGTCCGTCCAGTGTCGATAATCATTACATAAGTAAGCTTCAGGTGCTGGAAAACAGTGGGCGATAAACCATCTCTAAGGGTTCAATCTTTTTTCGTAGGCCTACGGCCTTCCTTATAAGACAAAATATTTTTGCCATTCCGTTAGATTTACGAGTATTATCATCAGAAAAGGAAGTATCTTTTAAGCTTTATTCAAAAGTAGTGTAAAAATTAAGATCTTGGTTGAGCCCGAAAAGCAAAAGATCAGTTACATCTGTTTTTAAAATGTATCTTGAAGATGGAACAAATTATATTTGTATACTAGTGTCTAGACTCTAGAACTTCACACAAAACCTAATTTGTGCGCATACTCGAAACTGAGACGAGATGCCTAACTTATAAATCTAGTGATTTACTAATTCAGTTGGCCCAGCATGACCAGGTGGTTAGGGGCGCTTGACTCATAATCTGAGGGCCGCGGGTTCGAATCCCCGACCCACCAAACATGCTCGTCCTTTCAGCCGTGGGTGCTTAATAATGTGACGGTCAATCCCACTATTGTTGGTAAAAGAGTAGTCCAAAAGTTGGCGGTGGGTGGTGAAGACTAGCTTCTTTCCCTCTAGTCTTACACTGCCAAATTAGGGATGGATAGCGCATATAGCCCTCGTGTAGCTTTGCGCGAAATTAAAAACAAACAAACAAACAAAGCTTAAAAGAATTTCAAGTGTCGCGGCCATTTAGGGTTCCCTCTTCTTTCTTATAGGCAGAACGTTAATACCAGGTATTGTTAGGAATGTTGCCTAGATACCTGCCTATACAAAAAAAAAAATGTTCCACTGAGAAGCTAAATATGTATTATTCAGTACATTGTTGACCGACAAAGGCTCCGGTAAGGGGACCCGACAGCTCGCAGGAAAAGTGTATATACTAAGAAGAAGTAGGCTAATCGGTAATGTTTCGAGCAGCCACCCTTCGTTGACTGTTAATATTGTGTTTTTTCTTTAACGTTATTAGAAGTTTAGAGCACACCTTTATATTTGCTTAAATAAACTGTAACACACCAATTTCTAAAGCAGTAAATGACATTTTAAATTCAAAAAAATATTACATTTCTAAAGATAAAAATATTTCATGTGTACCATGAATACGTTTGCTGTTAAGCGCAAAGAAGCACAACAGACTATCTGTGCTTTGCCCACTGCGGATTTTTAACGTTATAATCCCTCAGATTTGCCGATGAGCCGTTAGAGGGCTTTACTATGGAGAAATCTATATTTTGTATTGTTAACCTTATAGGCCTAAGTCTAATTTGACTTTGCGTACAAAAGATTAAAAAAAAAAAAGAAGAACAACAACAAAAGATGAAAATACAATTGCGACAGTTAACATTCGTATTATGAACTTTCAAGCGTTGGGTAAGTTAGTTTTTCATTTTAAACTGAACCAATTTGATTTTGGAGATAGGCCTTGCGTCTCATTAATTAGTGTTTCGCGCAAAGGCACAGTAGAGGTTTTGTGACACATTATAGACGCTTGTTTGTTACATTTATTATCCTAAGAGACGCCGGTTGTTTTCAACGTATAAGTAATATGTAAGGCTAAAATATTACGATAAGTAAAACAAAATAACTTCATTTTAATTATACGTTCAGAGATATTTTCAGGTGTGTACCTCTTTTGACAATACAACGCCTTCACGTACTATTTAGTACATTTTTAAAGTTGATAAGTTTTTCTACGTAGTGTTGCAATTCAACCAGTTTACAACATTATTTTCTGGGACATTTCGGTATGTTGGAAAATATTGTTCAAGTTTAAGTATTTCAAACGACAAAACAAGCAGTCGCTAGTTTGGTACGCTCCTTAATTCAAATGTTGATTGAAGATTCAAGTCATATGTGTTTCTATACATGTCTATATAAATTTATATATATATATATTATAACAAACAAAAATCAAAGGTCACAGACACTGAGTAGCTGATATCGTTGAAGTGGCCTATATAAGTCACTATGGTAACCAACCGTAACCGTTGCTATTCAGACGAGTGATTACTGGCTATACCTGATGAAAATGCGGGCACTTTGATTAGTTTTGTGATATTTATGGTCCATAAAATACCGAAGTGAAGCTGTAAGGCCGAAACAAAAACCGTTTCTTTAGAATTACAAATAATTAAAGCTTAGGACTGATTTTGTTTGATAATAATGTCAGGATTAATAATGCTGTCTCCGTCTGTAAATTGAAAAGTTTTTTTTAATTTCTTACTTTGCGAACTCGCAAACTTCTAGGTTGTTCTAGGGCGGTATTTAGTTTGAGAGTAACTAAAATTTCTGCAAAATTAGGCCAAAAATAATGTGTCTCTGCACTTGATACTTTGTGGTTATTTTCGTCTAACGTTTGTATCTTCACTGGGGATTGACAATAAAGGACAAGCCCCGGGCAATATCACGTGCTGCATACTGGCTAAACAATTATAATTTAAAATCAATTTCTAAGAATGCGTCAAGTGCATCGGGCAACCGCCCTGTGTCCCGGTGGACCAATCCGCCCTTGCTACTCTTAAAATCACAAGTAATGTGCTACAATATTCAAAGTTCAAATATCTGGTTAGACAGCTGCGCATCTTAATAATGTTACTTTAAGATGATACAAACAAATATACCTTATTTTTCGGAATATAAGACGCACCGGTGTATAAGACGGACCCTTATTTTGAAAACAAAGTTTTGGGGAAAAAACTACAGTCGCATTTGAAAGATTTTTATTGAACAAAAATTCATCCCCCGCTGGGACAGCGGTAAGTTTTCGGATTTAC
>NW_013667603.1:135979-152023 GCF_000517525.1 Limulus polyphemus
GGTATATAGGACGCAAGCAGATTTTGACATCAAATTTTGGGGTAAAAAAGTGCGTCTTATACACCGAAAAATACAGTATTAGTATATACTAGACGCGTAGAACTGTATTAGAAAAAGGAAACGCTGCCATAAGTTACTTTGCGGACGTATAGTGAATTACGTTTGGCTTTCACTTTAATTAATGTTGGAGGCTAATGTTCAGTTAAAGAAAAATAAGTTATTCTGTGAAGGCATAAAAAATTAGGTACATTGTGTTTGGATGTTACCTTACAATTCGTAAATAATTGAATAAACCTGATACTGCCTGGTTTTACAGCTTTACTAGATATTTATGACTGTGAGCAAGTAAATTAATTTTAACAGAATTACTAAATATTTACAGAACAAGTAATAACTGCTGATATATAAGTTAAAATAAAAGTTGCTTATCGTAACAATGTCTCATATGATAGTCCAAGTTTCATAACATTTAAGTTTTCTCTGTTTGCTAATAACTCAGGACATTGAAAGTTTGTTTGTTTGTTTTTGAATTTCGCGCAAAGCTACACGTGGGTTATCTGCGCTAGCCGTCCCTAATTTAGCAGTGTAAGACTAGAGGAAAGGCAGCTAGTCATCACCACCCACCGCCAACTCTTGGGCTACTCTTTTACCAACGAATAGTGGGATTGACCGTCATATTATAACGCCCCCACGTCTGAAAGGGCGAGCATGTTTGGTGTGACGGGGATTCGAACCCGGACATTGAGAGGGGGAATGTTTCCTTCAGGATTTCCACGCTAAGCGAAAAAAGGAGTTATCAGCGTATGGCTGTCCTTAATTTCGAACTGAAAGGCTAGAGGGAATGGCAGCAGCTACTGTGGTCTACTCGTGTCTAACCTTACCCAACGCCCCAAAGTGCAGCAAAGGGCTACGAATCACGAGCCCTTGGATTCACTGTCCGAGCACAATAACCACTAGGCCTCTATGTGAAGACAAAAACCCGAGTGGCCAAAACAGAGGACAAAAATTACTGGTTACATACTGGTAACCTCCCCATGCAGTGGAGCCAATTAGACAATATACATCACAGTTTCCACTCTTAAACATGTTGAAGGAGGAACTCACACTTGCCCATTCACTGTTTGGTTTGTTTTGAATTTCGCGCAAAGCCACACGAGTGCTATCTGTGCTAGCCGCCCCTAATTTAGCAGTAATAGACTAGAGAGAAGGCAGGCAGTCAACATCACCCACTGCCAACTCTTGGGTTACTCTTTTAACAAATAACATTGGGATTGATCGTAACATTATAACACTCCCACGGCTGGAAGTCTGAGGACGTTTGGTGACGGGGATTCGAACCCGCGACCCGCAGATTGCGAGTCGAGCGCCCTAACCACCTTTATGTATTACACTCTAATATCTTATGTCCTTTATGTCTTATACTCCAATATCTGTTGTCCTTTATGTCTTATACTCCAATATCTGTTGTCCTTTACGTCTTACACTCCTATATCTATTGTCCTTTATGTGTTACAATTCTATATCCGTTGTCCTTTATGTGTTATAATTCTATATATGTTGCCCTTTATGTGTTACAATTCTATATCTGTTGCCCTTTACGTCTTACACTCCTATATCTATTGTCCTTTATGTGTTACAATTCCATATCTGTTGTCCTTTATGTGTTACAATTCCATATCTGTTGCCCTTTATGTCTTATACTCCTATATCTGTTGTCCTTTATGTGTTACAATTCTATATCCATATAGAATTGTAACACATAAAGGACAACAGATATAGGAGTATAAGACATAAAGGGCAACAGATATAGAATTGTAACACATAAAGGACAACCCGTTGTCCTTTATGTGTTACAATTCTATATCCGTTGTCCTTTATGTGTTACAATTCTATATCTGTTGTCCTTTATGTGTTACACTCCTATATCTCTGGTCCTTTACGTCTTACACTCCTGTTCTTTATTGTGATTTTTACTTCCATATATTGTCTTCGATCTGTCGTCTATTAAGTGAAAATATCGATTCTTCTAATAGTTGTCATTTTTTCATTGACAAATGCCCTATTTAGTGAAGGTTTGTACGTCTCGTAATGTCTGCAAAGAGCATTATTTGAAGTTCGTTTACGTCCAACCAGGTTCCACGGTGGGACAGCAGTAAGTCTACGAACTTGCAACGCTAAGATCCGGGGTTCGATTACCCGCGATATACACATCAGATAGCCCAATCGGCTTTGCTATGAAGCAAACACACATGTCCGAACATAAAAGTAAACAAATAGTATTTCCATTATTTTTAGACAGGCCAGGCCATTGTTTATTGACAGTCTCATAAATTTGTCACTGTTGAATAAAACCTATTCATAATACAAGTGTTTAGGTCGGTACAGGAGTCTAACAGAAAGATGGTATAATCACTCGACTTATTTTTATCAGCACAAAAGGCCTTTTTTTTAAATGAATAAGAATTATTCTTAAAATTAACTGTTAGATACATTACATTAGTGGTTCAGTAATTATTTAGATACTTTTACCAAGTACACATACGAAAACGTGCAATACCATTTCCTTCAGCTTAATGGAGGTTTTATATTTGTTTTTAAAAATTCTTCTGAGTTCCATCCGGAGGAAAGAAAATCTGAAAGCTACCAAACAAAAGTAAACACGTCTTTACATACTGTGGTAATGAAATACATTGTTACTTCTGCAAATTACTGCATAAAAACTACCGAAACTTTCCAAACTGTTCAAACTGTAAATCACTATATGTTGTGGAAAACTAGATGATTTTCTTCAACAACCATGAAACTTCCGTTGTGCAACACAACGACCAGTTGGGTCCTCTTTCAACGACGTTGGAAAACTAGATGATTTTCTTCAACAGCCATGAAACCTCAGTTGTGTAACACAACGACCAGTTGGGTCCTCTTTCAACGACGTTGGAAAACTGGATGATTTTCTTCAATAACTATGAAACTTCCGTTGTGTAACACAACGACCAGTTGGGTCCTCTTTCAACGACGTTGGAAACTAGATGATTTTCTTCAACAACCATGAAACCTCAGTTGTGTAACACAACGACCTGTTGGGTCCTCTTTCAACGACGTTGGAAAACTAGATGATTTTCTTCAACAGCCATGAAACCTCAGTTGTGTAACACAACGACCAGTTGGGTCTTCTTTCAACGACGTTGGAAAACTGGATGATTTTCTTCAACAACCATGAAACTTCCGTTGTGTAACACAACGACCAGTTAGGTCCTCTTTCAACGACGTTGGAAAACTAGATGATTTTCTTCAACAACCATGAAACTTCCGTTGTGTAATATAACGACCAGTTGGGTCCTCTTTCAACGACGTTGGAAACTAGATGATTTTCTTCAACAGCCATGAAACCTCAGTTGTGTAACACAACGACCAGTTGGGTCCTCTTTCAACGACGTTGGAAAACTGGATGATTTTATTCAACAACCATGAAACTTCAGTTGTGTAACACAACGACCAGTTGGGTCCTCTTTCAACGACGTTGGAAAACTAGATGATTTTCTTCAAGGACCATGAAACTTCCGTTGTGTCTGCGGACTTACAACGCTAGAAACCGGGTTCCGATACCCGTGATGGGCAGACCACAGATAGCCCATTGTGTAGCTTTGTGCTTAACTTTAAACAAGCAAACAAACTACTGAGTATAGTAGAACATTCCTGATGATCTTTCTAAATTCCAGAATTTAAGAAAGATCCCACTTTCACTAGAGAGGACAAGTTACAGATGTTCCTATTATAGTTTAAGAAGAATAAATTATTGTAATTCTATTTATAGTGCTTTGCGTCATATAGGCTTTCATCCTTGGACTCTTAATGGATTACCGAAAGCACAAATTAAGTATACTCACAAGCCATCTGGAGACTACTGCCTGCAGTTTTAAATTACAAATTATGGATTACCGAAAGCAAAAATTAAGTATACTCACAAGCCACATGGAGACCACTGCCTGCAGTTTTAAATTATCCTGAGGATGACGTTGTAACGTCGAAACATGTAGAGTCGTCATCTTTTTGAAGGCCATAGATAGGCCTAAATAAAATGTTTTTAATTGTGTACCAGTTTAACGTGGAATATTATTTATGATTTTGACTCGAGTAATATAACATTTGTAATAACTAAACATTAAAATTGAGTTATTAAACATTAGTCAAGTTCATGAAAAGGATATTTTTCATATTAATATTACTGAGTAAAATGTCAAAGAAATATTAAAGTAACTAAATAATGTTAATAATAATATTATTTTCATTTCACCAAATGTAAAACTAAAAATATATTCTGTAACGTAGAGGCCAAATATAATATTTGATTGGCCATACCTTCCGCTCTTGATTGCCGTTTCGCCTCTTCAAGGTTCATCCTCATAGCTTGGGTCAGCAAACCAAATTATTATATACACACCCTTATTATAAGATAGATGCCTTACCTATCATAATGGCCGCATGTATATAATATTTATGGTGTTTTCAAGTTCTTTTAACTCACCATTTAGTAAAATAAATCAATTTAGGTATGTGAATAGTATTGTTGACATTGCTTCAAATGTCTATTCGAAATAATAAGTCCCCAGTTTGGTTTGTTTTGGAATTTCGCGCAAAGCTACACGAGGGCTATCTTCGCTAGCCGTCCCTAATTTAGCAGTGTAAGACTAGAGGGAAGGCAGCTAGTCATCACCACCCACCGCCAACTCTTGGGCTACTCTTTTACCAACGAATAGTGGGATTGAACGTCACATTATAACGCCCCCACGGCTGAAAGGGCGGGCATGTTTGGTGGGATGCGGATTCGAACCCGCGACCCTCAGATTGTGAGTCGAGCGTCCTAACCACCTGGCCATGCCGGGCTCTTTTTAAAGTAAAATATTTCAAAACTTTAGTTGACATGGGTAAATCTGACTTTTTCCGCTAAGTAGGAAACGTTAAATTGAAAACTTTATGGAACAGAGCTTCATAGAGAAAGCATTCTAGTTCTGGATCTAGAGCGAATTGACTAGTGGGAACACATCTTAAGGGAAGGAGGCCAGTCTAATCAACTCAAAGATCCAGTGAAAGCCAACTATCCACCGTCGTAAAGCAAATATACACACAGTGTGCTTTGTTTTTGAATTAATAAAGAGTGTTTTCATTCCATGTTACATTTGGATTAGAGTCTGTTTATTTCTTTGCTAAAACTCAGTTTTAGCTCAATTCAGCATTACATCATAATTTATCCTGTCCATCCTCCTGTTATATTGCGGTACTGTGTTAGGAAATCAGTTTTACTTGAAAATACCACACCAGTACAGAGTATATTACCATGATTTATTTAGAATAGACCTTAGGTTTTATAAAGGAATTCGCTTTTTTTTTCATTTGCATTTCCTATTTGAACCTTTTAGGTCATTAGTCTTGCTTCAATTAAGCTTTGTGTATGACAAATAATATAAAGTAGAATATTTGAATATAGTTAGTTGATGACTATATTTCTATGAAGAAGTGATCCGAGTGAACTATGTTGATTATCAGTGGGTGAGTTTCATGTTATTTGTAAGAGACCTAAGTGTAGGTATCATGGTTACTAGTTGGTGATTGTGTTTCTGATGTACAAGTGATCTAAGTGAAGGTATCATGGTTACTTGTTGGTGGTTGTGTTTCTGATGTACAAGTGATCTAAGCATAGGTATCATGATTACTAGTTGGCGGTTGTGTTTCTGACGACTATCTGATCTAAGTGAAGGTATCATGGTTACTAGTTGGTGGTTGTGTTTGTGATGTACAAGTGATCTAATCATAGGTATCATAATTACTAGTTGGTGGTTGTGTTTCTGACGACTGATCTGATCTAAGTGAAGGTATCATGGTTACTAGTTGGTGGTTGTGTTTCTGACGACTATCTGATCTAAGTGTTCAATAAGATTACACGGCTACAATTATTAAAAATACAGTTTTAAGGGAAAATACAAAGAATAGACCGTGTTTAGATCGTGATAAAATAGATTACTTTAACCTTAGTAGAACGTGGTAAGCCATTTAAAAAACATATTTGTTTCAGAAAATGAAATTAAAGACGTCCAATGATAAAACAACTAGTAACCATGATACCATCACTTAGATCAGATAGTCGTCAGAAACACAACCACCAACTAGTAATTATGATACCTATGCTTAGATCACTTGTACATCAGAAACACAACCGCCAACTAGTAACCATGATACCATAATTTCGTATTTGTGCAAAAGGTTTTTGTATTCTGCTTGACAGATGCGATATTAACTTATATTTAAACGAAGAAAATTATTTCCATTGAAACAATTTTTTTATATCCATGTGTACTCCTTCTTCATATACCTGCTCAATGAATGAGAAGTAAACATTATTCTGTAGCTCAGTAACATTGAAATGACTATCTAATAATTCTGACGTATTTTCGTTTTTATCTTATTAAATTCGATGAAAGCGTTTTCCTGAAATACCATAATTAAAAAGCAATGGATGACTACAGCAAAACTAGGTTTTCATCTTAAAGTTGTGTGGAACTTAGTTATTTTCAATCTTTGAAGAATGTGTGTCATGTAATGATGACTAGGAACAACAGATTATGTAGAATTCTGTGTGCCAGTAAGCCTGGACAGAAGTAATCAAAGCGATAAGTCAGGTTTATGGTCTTTTGGTAACAACACTTTGGCTTCCTAGGGTGTGTAGGAAGGAGGTGATTAATGTGTGTGTGTGTGAGAGAGAGAGCCGTTTTTATTATACCAGTAAATTTAACTCCTGATATTTTGTGTAGGGACTCACGTAATCTAGGTAACTAGCAGTGTAGTTTTAATGTTCATGTATTAAATCTTACAGAATTATTTTTTTCATAATACAACAAAACACTTAGATTTTTTTTGGACAATTTTAAAAGAAAGATTGTTTGATTTTGTCAGTTTTCCATCGAAGAACGAGGTTTTCTCTTTCAAAATAAAATATGTGTTTTTTGAAAGAAAAGCTCTGGTCTTCTTTTCTGTAAACAGGTGTTGTTTGGCAGTTTTTTGGTTAAAACATTGTTCCATCGTGCATTTCAGATCTCTATCGCGTACGAAGCTGTTGGACCCCCAGTGGCACAGTTGTCTTTCAACGCTAAAAACCGGGTTTCGATACCCGTGGTGGGAAGAGCCCAATGTGTAGCTTTGTGCTATTGTAAAAAATGCTTTTCTCGTTTATGTCGTAGACAGAATACTTAAATTAGTGAACTAAACCATCTATATTTGAAATATCTCGTAGTCATTATTTTACCATATATGATTATCAAAATTAGTTGAGAAATATACTTCGAAGGATATATCCAAAGATATCGTCGATGCGTGTTTTAAAACCCAATTGTTGCCTACAATTTTTTGTTTAGAATAACGGAACATATTCCAGAGTCAATATCTTAGTTTGTAAATTTACACATCCCTGCTGTAATCAAGGTTATACAGGGTTCACCAAAAGAAAATCGTGTAGAAAAACAACAACAACAACAACAACAAAAACTGGAATATTTCAAAACCTCTACTTAGTCGAATGTACTTGAGCATGACCGTGGTGAATGTGACGTAGTAGTCCACTCTAATCAATTTAAGGGCCAATGATGAACAGGGCTTGCGAATTAAAGACGGTTGCTTATACGAAGATTGAGGTCTGAGATCAATTAAATAGGATCAGCCTGTAAATTACTGTTATTGTTGTAAGTGTTTTCGTCGATTCTCTAAACTCTGGATAGGAAATAATTTTCACTGTAAGTGGGTGTTACCTACTAAGCTAATTTCAAGGTTTCATTATCCGAGGAACTACTGTTTGGTATATTATTTAATTTTTTATACCTATTACTTCCATATTATTTACTGACTGTTATTTTTGTTATTTAGATGATAGGAACATTCGCATACGATCTTAAGCACTAATAACTCCAGTTTTAAACAATTTATATCCAAAATGTAGGAACTAAAAACCATTAATTCTCAAAATGTTCCAGAACATTTCCGGCTAACCATACTTTTCTACCTATTATTTCTAGAATAGATTCTGACGAATGCACTTTTCTACCTTTTTTTTTCTCTAACGATATGCACTTGGAAACAAAATACTCTTTCACTCATCCTCATTTTCTTGATGAGAGATGCATAAAATAACTTGCTTTATTAAAACTTATATTAGATAGTTTATGGGATGACAATCTGGTTTAAAAATACGATTTGTTTGAAGTTAAGCACAAAGCTACACAATGGGCTATCTATGCTCTGCCCACCACGGGGATCGAAACCCGGTTTCTAGCGTTGTAAGTCCGCAGACATATCACTGTGCCACTGTGGGGAGGGGCTAAAATACGAATATCTAAAAGAAAAGAAATGGCCAGCATCATTAACAGTAACTTCGTCTACAACCTATTAAAGGAGATGGACAGCACCATTAGCAGTAACTTAGTCTACAACCCATTAAAGGAGATGGCCAGCATCATTAACAGTAACTTCGTCTTCAACCCATTAAAGAAGTTGGCCAGCATCATTAGCAGTAACTTAGTCTACAACCTATTAAAGGAGATGGACAGCATCATTAACAGTAACGTCGTCTTCAACCCATTAAAGGAGATGGCCAGCATCATTAACAGTAACTTAGTCTACAACCTATTAAAGGAGATGGCCAGCATCATTAACAGTAACGTCGTCTTCAACCCATTAAAGAAGTTGGCCAGCACCATTAGCAGTAACTTAGTCTACAACCTATTAAAGGAGGTGGCCAGCATCATTAACAGTAACTTCGTCTTCAACCTATTAAAGGAGATGGCCAGCATCATTAACAGTAGCTTCGTCTTCAACCCATTAAAGGAGGTGGCCAGCACCATTAGCAGTAACTTCGTCTTCAACTCATTAAAGGAGATGGCTAGCACCATTAGCAGTAACTTCGTCTTCAACCCATTAAAGGAGATGGCCAGCATCATTAACAGTAACTTCGTCTTCAACCCATTAAAGAAGTTGGCTAGCACCATTAGCAGTAACTTCGTCTTCAACCCATTAAAGAAGTTGGCCAGCACCATTAGCAGTAACTTAGTCTACAACCTATTAAAGGAGATGGCCAGCACCATTAGCAGTAACTTAGTCTACAACCTATTAAAGGATGTGGCCAGCATCATTAACAGTAACTTCGTCTTCAACCCATTAAAGAAGTTGGCCAGCACCATTAGCAGTAACTTAGTCTACAACCTATTAAAGGATGTGGCCAGCATCATTAACAGTAACTTCGTCTTCAACCTATTAAAGAAGATGGTCAGCATCATTAACAGTAGCTTCGTCTTCAACCCATTAAAGGAGGTGACCAGCACCATTAGCAGTAACTTCGTCTTCAACCCATTAAAGGAGATGGCTAGCACCATTAGCAGTAACTTCCATCTTCAACCCATTAAAGAAGGTGGCCAGCACTATTAACAGTAACTTCGTCCTCAACACATTAAAAGAGGTACTCTTGGTTTGAACCAACTTTTCAAACCTCTCGTATATTCAAAATAATTCACATATGTTCCAGCGTATAAATACATGCGAATACGAACTCTTTTCCTGTGGCTCGGTGGTAAGTCTAACGGCTTACAACACTAAAAGTTGGATTTAGATATCCACGGTGGGCAGAGAACATATAGATCATTTGTGTAGACAGACATACGACCTTTACAATGAAACTCTCAGGATAACCTTTAACCACTACACAACTGCAACAGACACACAGTAAAAGGAAAGACTGGCTTTGTGTTTTTTGCTTTTTTTTTCAATCTTGCTCTGCTGAGGGAAACTGACTTTTCGTTGTCATGGCAACTAACTGCATGACATGTTTATAAATGAGACATCTGTTATAAACTAAGTACAAAATATGCTCTTTTACCCAACCATCTCAAAAGCTGGATGAAATAATGTTCCAAAGAACTTTTTGATAACTTCAAATAATCTTGATAACTTTTATTCAATGTATATCCAGTCTACGGCTTCGGTAGAATAAAACCTTTTATGAGTTATCGTTTCTTCTACTCAGAATAGATAAGTTACAAAGATAAAGACGAGAGTTGAAAGCTGTTCTGATTAACTTGTACCTCTAGAATCAATTTGTGACCGAGCGAATAACGCTGTACTTAGTTCTATAGACTGTCATTGATTGTTATTGTACAGGATTTGTTCGTTTTATTGATCATTCTAAAAGGGAGTATACTTTGTTGATGATATAAGAATTTTCTTGTTTAAAACACTTGTATAAATAATTTAACCAACAGCTTGAGTTGTGTGTATATGTGTGAAAAGTGTGTAGGCAATATTTTGAGGGGACATTTTACTGAGAAAAGGTTTTAGTACATTACATAATTAGCAAAAGTTAATAATTCTTTCACTGTCTCAACAAGCTATCTACAACAATCTGCGTACTTTGCTTTTTCCATGAGTAATTAAAATGCAGCGTTACACTGCTGCCTTAAGACTAAAGTCAACTACGCCACTATGTGATAATCACCAATTTGATTGAATGTATTTCCACGGCTACATTGGACTGTGAGTTTGTCTGCATTCAATTGGCAGTGGGCTTATGAATGGGTGTTTTCAAGGTTGGTTCACTGTTTCACTCTATTATATTGGTAAATAACGGGACTAGTTTGTATGGTCATACACAAACATCCATGGTAGTATATTGTGGATACAAATGAAGTGAAAAGCCCATTTGGCCTATCTAGTGGAACGAATGAACTATAAAAGTAAACTCACTATTTTGAAGTAAAATTCCCATTAATCCGCTATAGGAACTCTTTCAGCTGCACCAAACTGCTTAAACAAGTCAAAAGTGACTTTATAAACAGCTTTGTTCATAAACCAAGGAAGTCCTGTGAATTAAAATTATGCTTGAAGATGAGATTTCTTCTTGATGCAACTGATGAGGACATGTTGACTCAATTCTTACTCCGAATGCAATTCACTTCAAACGTAAGGGAGCTTTAAGCTTCACTCTGTGTACTCTCATTGCTCGATTGTAAGGATAAGCTGAGATCATTCTTGTCTGAGAACTTTAACAATAGTTTGAAACTCAATAAGCAGCCAAATAAACTTCCATCACCAAAACATCGACCTACAACAACTATAAACTACAAGCAATATGGAGTGTACCCATGCAAAAAACTACACACTTGAATTCATCGTGCCTTGTTCACATGAAATTTTTAGCTTTAGTATAAATGGCCTGATCTAGAATAAACACTACAGTATGTTGAGGTAATCAATCTGCCATACTCCGTGAGCATTTCAGAAGTGCATGTAGAGTCGTGAGTTGTGTTTGGCTAATATCAAGGACCTGTCTGTACCCAACAATATATGGCAATGGTACATTACTCTGATTCAGTATTGCATTGAACGAACTCCATTCTCCAAAGGAAATTTCTTTGATATTAGTGCAAGTAAACTAAAGACTTTATACTGAATCTCGCACATTAGAAAAAATATAATTTTATTGAGTAACTTTGCCTAGTAAATATTTATGAAACTAAAACATTTCTATCGTGTAAGGTGATTGTTTGCTCAATCTATATATATTGTAATATAAGATCTGGAAAGAAGAAAACACCCACATCTACAATTTTTTGCTCATAAACTATCAAATAAATAGTCTCTATATGGGTAGAGTAAGAACCAACCAAAAGCTTTCTTGTGAATTGTCGTGGGACGTGACTTGAAATTGTCTAGATCTGCTACAAGGCTAGTAGGATCAGTGTATTGTCAATGTCATTCGTCATGTAGCTATTTCAAATCAAAAGAAGGTTCTCAGGTGTATAGTATTGGTTGAACTGTTGTACTTCTAGTTCCACTGACAGAACTTTGAATTTTTATTTAAATGATTATTATCTTAACAGATAGTTGAGAATGTGTTTGGTTCGATATTAGTTGACAGTATAATGTTATTCTGCTCTCGTTGGATTTGATTTTCAACCATTGCCGTTTCTAGATTAAAAAGTTCATTCTTAGAAATCCAATGACCAAGATAATTCAGAATGTTAAGAGCTTGTGTTTATCTAGTAATAATTTTCACTGACATTGCAAGTTGCATATGCAGGGGTGTTTTAAAATGTCCTCATCTAGCATTTTTCAACATGTCTTTTCCCAAGAAATGGATCTTTTTTCTTCTTCGTGATTTTGGCTACAGCTCTCTTTGGTGATAAAGATTCATTGTTTTGATCATATAGTGGATACCTAAAGCATCTGGCCCATGAACAAGATTATCATTAAAATCTTGAACTAATGATGGATTTAAGATTTTGTTTTTAATGGCAAGTAATTAACGGCGATAAATTTTCATAAAATCATTACCTCCCAAAATATTGGTTTGTGAGTCATCCTGTAAATCACTTGGAGTTTGTAGCTCAGCATCACCTAACTAGTTTCAATAATATACCATTGGTGGATCGGTGGTTGGGATGTCAGAAAGAAACGCTCACCAACCTGTTTTAGGAGTCTTTGTTTTAATTTTTGGGTCGTATAATCCGGTGCAATGACTCCAACGTTTTTCAAAAGTTCAATGTAGTGACGTTTTAGTGTCAAACTTTTAATTTCACCCAAATCTTTTTTGTACTTTATCGTATACTTCTTTAGGTAGTTTCTCAAAAGCTATATCAAAAAATTCTTGAGGGCGTTGCTTCCTTGCAGCGATACTATCAATACATTTTTTTCTTGGTATAGGACTGACAGCAGTCCTTATGATATATTATTCCCGTGGCTTTAGGTTCAACATCTTGCTACAGATGTTTTGTACATTTGAATTCTGACATCATATTGAATTTCAGCAGCATGTCTTAGGGTTTCACCTGCCTCAAATGTCTGTAACAGAACAAGAAGGGTCTAATTGTTTTGTCTTTGGTGTATTTATCAGTTTGACAGGTAAGACACTTGTAAAGATTAGTGCTGTATCTACCGAATCGCTTTGTTGGAAAAGTAGTTAGTTTTTTGTCTGAGCAGAAGTTTAGACACTTATGAAGACTGGTTCTGTGTCTACTGGACCAATCTGTCAGAAGATAAGTTACGTCTTTTATTTTTTCTCATCAGAAGTTGAGACACTGGTGAAGATAGGTACTATGTTTACTGGACTGCTTTGTAGGAGGATACGTTACGTCTTCTTCCTCAGCAGAAGTTGAGACACGTGTGAATGTAGATGTTGTGTCTACTGGACTGCTTTGTAGGAGGATGAAGACGTAACGTCTCCTCCAACAAAGCAGTCCAGTAGACACAACATCTACATTCACACGTGTCTCAACTTCTGCTGAGGAAGAAGACGTAACGTTCTCTCAGCAGAAGTTAAATTGTCCTGATGCTGTTTTCCATGTATTCTCTTCAAATGAGCTTTGTTTGTTTATGTTTGGTATCAAGATCAGTGGTAAGTGAACTATTTTATCATTTGTATGCCAACGTGGTGTACAAAGCTTGTCTTAAAGAAGCCCTTGACACCTTCCTTGTCGCACAGGTGCTTGTCAAAATCTTTTGATGTTGTAGGGCATGGATTTGAATTGAATTCAGCTATGATGTCATTAGTATAAACGTTAATAAATACATTACTTTAATACCCCCCCCCCCAAATCAACTGTTAATCTGTTATTTGTATCAGAAATTGCTCTTTAAAATACAAATAAAATTACCAATGTGAACATTTACGCAGATATTACATTAGATGAAGGTCTTGTCAGTAAAACAATTCATATCTTGAGAATGCTATATATATTATTCATGCAACATTAACGGATTCCAATGTAGCCCTCATTACTTTGTTTCTTATTCCTGATATTCAAAAATAAACCTAAAGTGTCCTTACAAGACACTTAATACAAAAATACCGATATTTCTGATAATCCAGTTCCAATACAATTAAAATGAAACAGCTCGCCAGTAGTACATAGAAGAAATGTGTATAAAATTATTTGAATGGCTGACATATTTATTAAATTTTGAAATTATTTAGTATGCGTGACAACAATAAAGTTAGTGAACAGTGTTATTTTTTTAACATTTTAGAGCAAACGATATTCTGTGAAATTCTAACAAGAGGCTAGATTAGGCCTAGGTGTCAGTCGAAAGTTAGTATTTGACCAACGTGTAGATTGAACTGGCTCTCCCTTGAACTTAGATTTCGAGATTAAACAATTTCGGAATACTAAGTTTATTTATTATATCTGTTATTGTGCCGCTATATAATGTGAATAACTGAATAGTGGCCAATAACAATGTTTCTTCAGTTCACCTATCCAATGTATAGGTTTTTCTCTTATTGACTACAAAGCACTTTCACACCAACAGTATGTGTGTTAGGGTAACTTCCCAGATGAAAACGAGCTCAAATTGAAACTAGAAACACCAACCAACAATTTGGTAACAATAAACTTGTGTTACCACGATAATTAGTCTTGCCGTAAGAGTACGTCAGATTCTTATCTCCATAGTAACAAATAACAGCTTGGCGTTGTGACCGTGGAAATATTTTTTATTGTTTTCTTATGTTTTTTTTTGTGCTCGATAACTTGTTGTTCTATACACATTTTATTGTTCAAATAGTGTGCAAATATTGGCCTTTAGATTCTCGCAAACCGAAGTTCCCCGATAATCATAATTTGAGTTATAAATATTTGAAATTCCACTGCTAATTTAGCAGCAGTAATAGTGTTATCCGGTCCGATATGTTTCTGCATGTGCTTTCCTATCTCGTGTGTGTATCTTTGTCCAGTCTTTATCTTTATAACTTAATATTTCATTATTAACTGGTTGTTACATGGAGAAGAAATAACTGATATTATAACAGAAAAAAGTATGTTTTCCAAATTCCATCAAACACTGTCTCGTGTGCATATAGTTGAGACGGACGGTATCTGTATAGCAGGACCCGGCATGGCCATGTAGTTAGGATGCTCGACTCGCAATCTGAAGGTCTCGGGCTCGAATCCCCGTCCCACCAAACATGCTCTCCCTTTTAGCCGTAAGGATGTTATAATGAGCGGTCAATCCCACCATTCGTTGGTAAAAGAGTAGCCCAAGAGTTGGCGGTGGGTGGTGATGACTAGCGACCTTCCCTCTAGTCTTACACTGCTAAATTAGGGACGGCTAGCGCAGATAGTCCTCGTGTAGTTTTGCGCGAAATTCAAACCAAACTGTATAGCAGATGCTTCAAAGAAACAGCGCGCACTACACATCTTGCATGAAGATGTTATTTGTCCATAAACTGACTTTTAAAACTCCGTTCTTCGTTGCATTTATTCTAATATGATGGTTGGACATAAGCTTTTGTTAAATATATGGAAATACAAAATAGTTTGTACACTGTAGTAAGCCAAATAATAATGACCTAGTTTCGTACGTTTTTAGTATTCTTAGAATATATATATAACCCTAAATATTTCTTGGCACTAGATTGTTAATGTACACTTGTTATGCTATAGTGTTATTTGTATATTGTAGAAGCTGCTTTACTCATTGCATGCTCTTGTTGTCTGATAGTATTCGTCACCCCTTATCTATTCCAATTTATTTTAATGCTTAATATACAAACACAAACAAGTTCTTGAAATTAAATTACATTTTTTATGTGAATATTGAGTATATTGCGAGAGTTTCTTATGAACTGTATAAATAGAGAAATACATAACACATTATGTATATAATACATAATACATAAGACTAACAATATAGAACTCACCAAGTGAAATGTTTGGCTTGACCATAAGAAATTTATAATACAATATGTATTGTTTGGTTTCTGGGATCTCAGGTTAATAGGGTCTTTCTTTAGGACGTTGTTACTAATACTTGCCACCAACAATTATTGCTCATCTGATGGAATAGGCCGCCACTTATCTTCCAGAACAGCTCCAAATGTATGAGGGTCTCAGGTTAATAGGGTCTTACTTTAGGACTTTGTTACTACTACTTGCCACCAACCATTAGTGCTCATCTGATGGAATAGGCCGCCACTTATCTTCCAGAACAGCTCCAAATGTATGAGGGTCTCAG